>NC_057795.1:102960942-102980376 GCF_018294505.1 Triticum aestivum
ATATATTCAGTAAAATAACTGCAGCATCATGAATAAGAAAAAACCTAGACTATACAATAAAGAAATTACGGCATATTACATCCACTAGGCATCAAAGTTCGCCACTATGATAATAAAGCACAAGCAGACAACATATTACGTACTGCATCAAAGATCGCCACCAGTGCAAATAAACACGCCGACAAAATAATATACAAAACCGACAGCACTTCAATAGAGTTCAAGAAAGGTTAGCCCTGTTGGGGTGCTGCAGCGCAAGCAGCTGAGCAAGATGATGAGACTGCGCTTGTTCAACACTTATATCTTCCTCACTCTGAAAGATAAACAAGCAGACATATGACAAGTTTTGCACATAAAAGTATCAGTGCTTACAATTCATCACATTTCTTACTGACAAATAAAGTGACATAGTTTAAAATTGCATTAACACAATATGGTATTGTGTAGGTCAAGACATGGTAGGAAATGACATTGTGAAGGAGTTGGCAGCTTCACGACACCACCGGATTACAGATCAAGAACTCATAAGTATCAATGGTTAGTGTGCTTTCAATTTATCCCATTCCAAAATGGCAAATAAAGAGACAGTTTAAATAATAGTAGAATGATATGACATTGTTTATAGTTAAGACATTGCAGAATATGACATTGTGCTGTAGTGGGTAGGTTCACCACACTACTGGATTACGGATGAAGAACAGAAGCATACATGCAATGCAAAAGAAGATCACTTGCTTTGTATAGTTTAATTTACATGGTATGAAGAAGGAACTTGGTTGTACAACTAAAAATTTAAATTGAGAAGGACAAACTTTTGTTTACGAACTACATAATAAACTTTGAACATGCAATTTGATGCAAACACCAAAAATAAACAACTGTTGCAGTCATGCCTAACCAAATATACACAACAAAGTTTGATGGCTTGAGAAGGACAAACTTACATTACTGGTGAAGATAGGCTCTATAAAGCCCTTGTCCATGCTCATGGGGGGGGGGGCAATTCAAGAAGTTTACAGAATCTTCTTCATAAGCATTGCCTTTATTCTACATTTTGTTAAGAGTAAATATAGATGTGATAATATACGAAAAATGGAGAATATTTAAGATAAGATGAAGAGTGATGCTACATAACCAAGTAGCTATAAATGTATGTGCAGCGATACAGTCAAAAGGCACAGCCAAGAACGATGCACAGCTAAACTTCTTCAGTACCAACCTTATGGTAAGAGTAAATATAGATCTGATGTGTAGAAAATGGAGGGCAAAGGAAAATAAGTTGCAGAGTGATGGTACATGAACAACTACCTGTCAATATAAGTACACTGATAAAGGACAGCCTGTACTTACAAGAACAATGCAGAGCTAAAAAAATTCATTGGCATTGGATATATTCTACACTAATGTAACCATTCATGCAGATCAGATAATTTGGAGCGAACAATTGATAAGCAAGCTATCATGCGTGCTACTGTCACATAATGAACCAGGTAGGTATGCAAGTACAGTGATACAGGACAACAGGTACTAACAAGAGCAAAGCAGTGGGCAACATATTTGCGATATCCTGTCGTTCTTTTCAAACCGGAATTCTTCTTCGAGCAAAAAAGATCCGTAAGGCACATGCGGAAAAGTAGAAGTTCAAATTGTCATGTGATTTCATAGACAGTACCTCATCCTGGGAACGAGACCAGTGCATAACAAGGTTTTTCCATTCAATGTCTTCTAAATTTAGCATAGGAGACTTCACCAGAAATTCGTTTATAGACTTGCCATCATAGTGTGATTTCCTCAGGTAACATCGATACTGCTGCAATGCTTCCTTGAAAAGAACAAGCAAGCTTTGCTCATCATGACTATCCAGATTGACCCTCTCCTAGTTACAACAATGTAATGTAAATCATTGATGTGTTCAATCAGCAGAAAACAGGAAAATAATAACCATGAATAGTAGCACTTACACGTAAGTTGGACAGGAAGATGTGAAAATGGTGTTTGTCTTCACTATAATCTTCCCATGATGGGAATATATGCATGTAGTCCCTAACAACATTGAAAGTATTGTCTTTTAAACTGGGAATAAATGGAATGGGGTTCCAATCTGCAGGAATTGGTCGTCTCTACAGTTGGGATAGGTCTTCGGCCGGTGGACTTGCTGTACTTTTTGCTGGAGTGGGATTTTTCTGTGGTACGGCTGGTGCTATGGGAAATGAAATCGGTATACCTTTTGCTAGAGTGCAGGTCTTGTGTGGTGGCGCTAGTGGTGTGGCCAGTGAAGTATGGCTACAGTCTGCTGGAGTCGGTCCTACATTTTGTGTCACTGGTTGTACAACCAATTTAAGTGGGGTGCTGTCTGATTCTCCGGCACCACCATATTTTTCAAGGACTTTGCTGGTGCTCCTTCAGGTTCGGCAATCACCCTCTTCCTTTTTGATGTCTGATGCACAAGAACATCATCTGAGTGAAAAACATGGTACGATGACAGATGGAATATGTATTGATAATGGATGGGCATGGCATCTCGAGTTCTATGATGAGTAAACTAAGTAGATGGCGGTGCAACAAAGTAGAATAAATGCAAGACAACATATGCAAGATACGCACGATCAATAAAACCTTGCCAAATTAGAACAGGCACCTTGATGGGTGAACATGACAGGCCATTTGCCTTTGACTCCTTGAGGTTAGAATAGTCATTAGGATGATATTCTAAACAAGAATCAACAGGTGGGGAGCGTATGAGTTTCATTGCATCCAGAATGGCACTCAATGCCTTGGTGCCAATTTTGTAAGTCATTGCAGTGTACCACAATATTCTTCTGATGCGCGGATTCTGATATTCACTGTAATTGCGTATAATATCTAAGAACCATGAAAACATAAATAGTTGTGAGATTATCTTTGTAATGCAGATGATATTCTAATATAGGGGCGCCCCTGTAAACACTTGTGTGCTATCACTGGATTCTGATGAGAGAGATCATGTGTGCTATAATATGGTGCGTGCATTTATATAATCTGGCACAAGTACACCAAAAAATAGGCTCTAGAAGTAAGGATAGTTGGCAGATGATAGGTTCATAATATACTGTATAGAGAGTTTATTGCCAAACCATGATAACAAGAGCACACAAAAACTAGGCGGATCATAGTGTACATAACAGGGGTACACCATAACCACGATATATAAATCGGGAAAGTGGAACTGGCTTGAAAATACAGTGTTGTATTGCTGCTAGTAATTGAAAGCCTATTGATCACGTACAGGCCAGCTCTATCAGCTGTTGACTGCAGATGTCCCTGCGCCCCTTCCTGACAAGGAACATACTGTACGTACTAAATACAGAATAAACAAAGAGGAACATGTTAAATAACAGAAGAGGAATCATATTCTTGAGGTTTCTCTTCATTGCATACAATGTTGGTTGCCCACTCATGATGAATCACAGCGCCCAAAGAAATGCAATTCCATGTTGTCTCTCTATATGTGGCAATTTTGAACAAGAGTCATTAGGATCATATTATGAACAAGAGTCAACAGGTGGGGAGCGTATGAGTTTCATTGCATCCAGAATGGCACTCAATGCCTTGGTGCCAATTTTGTAAGTCATTGAAGTGTTTAGCTTCAAGAGTGGACTGCTGCTAGTGCGACACAAAGCAGCTACATAGATCATAGTGTAGATATAACGGGGAAAACCGTAAGCATCAGAGTAAAATCAGCAAAGTGGAACTTTCTGGAATATATGTGCTAGTACTGTCGGTACGGCTAGAAAGGCTTCGGATACCAGTTCTCTTCAACTGAAGGTGCGGTACTGTTAATATCATTGTAACTCTCAAAGGCGACACAGCTCGCCGCATTTCCTTGCTATTCTTATAGGATTCAAGTGGGCAGATCACTACAAATCCTATTCCTATGCTTACAAAATCCTACGAATCAAAGAGGCTCAAAGTGTCCATCACAACCGACCCTATAGACCTCTACACTACAAATGTCCCTGCTCATCTTCAGTAAAGGAACATACTGTACTACTATCATACTCCCTCCGTTCCAAAATATAGGTCTTGGTAGAGATTTCCACTATGGATCACATACACATGTATCCAGATACATTTTAGAGTGTAGATTCACTCATTTTTCTCCATATGTAGTCCATGGTGTAATCTATACAAAGACTTGTATTTAGGAACAGAGAGAGTACATATTAAAGAAGAATGGAAGAGGAACATGGTAAAGTAGAGCAAGCAGATTTTGGATAATAAAATGTTGGTTGCGCAGTACCCACACATGATGAACCAGAGCGCATTAAGAACACAACTCCCAGCTGTCTCTGAACCATTTTAGGCAGTTGGATGAAGATCCTACGTCTCCTAACCCTTCTTCTTCCTCGTCTCTGATTCTTCCCATACAGAACATCGCACGGGCCGCCGGCCGGACCATCGGCCCACACTGCCTGTGTTCCTCCGCCACCCCCACCCCCACCTGCGTTGCGTTTTCTTCATTTGGCGAGGCCCCACAACCACCCGAGCCCCTTCGTTCGCACCGGCCAACTCCGGCGAGCTCTGTAAAATCGACTGACCCAATTTTGAAATTTAGTCTACTGTGATTTAACTAGTGTGGAATATAAAAGGGGAAAACCATAAGCATTGGGAGTATAGTGTTGAGCGTGCCATGGCAGATCTAAAGGTGCAAACCGGACAAAGGCAACTGTCGTGGATCTAAGTCTGACAGTAGAGTGGGGGGTAGGTATGGAGAGGCAAGGTCCTAGCTATGGAGAGGTTGTAAACACAAGAGATGTACGAGTTCAGGCCCTTCTCGGAGGAAGTAAAAGCCCTACGTCTCGGAGCCCGGAGGCGGTCGAGTGGATTATGTGTATATGAATTACAGAGTGCCGAACCCTTCTACCTGTGGAGGGGGGTGGCTTATATAGAGTGCGCCAGGACCCCAGCCAGCCCATGTAGGAGAGGGTTTAAGGTGCGTTAAGTCCGGGGCGTTACTGGTAACGCCCCACATAAAGTGTCTTTACTATCATAAAGTCTACTTAATTATAGACCGTTGCAGTGCAGAGTGCCTCTTGACCTTCTTGTGGTCGAGTGAGTCTTCGTGGTCGAGTCCTTCAAGTCAGTCGAGTGAGTCCCTCGTAGGTCGACTGGAAGATGATCTCTTCTAAGGATGTCCCTAGGCAGGGTACTTAGATCAGGTCTGTGACCCTACCCTAGGTACATGACTCCATCATTAGCCCCCGAATGGATTGAGGCTTGAGTGATGAAGGAGTTGATGTTGTTGCCGATTAACCTTCGCATGCTAGTCGTGCGTTGCTTTGAACCAAAAAATCTCTTTGTTGATAGTGAGCAACTTTTCTTCAGTCGACTCGATCCATTCTTTTTCTTCGTCGAGTGATCTTTTGGACTTCGCTGATTTCCGAGCGACGGATCGCAGGGAATCCCGCGTCTGGCAGACTGATCTGCCGTTCACGGATTCCGCGGGATACGGAATTTGGGGGAGCGCGCGAAGCGGAGCGGTCCGCGGTGTTCGGATGGGACGGGGCATAAACGCCTCGATCTTCGCGCTGCTTTTTCCCCCATGTATCACGCTCGCGCAACTGTTTCTGGATATGATTAGATCGACCGGGCCCACCTGTCATCCACTCGGAAGGGATCTTATAAATGCACCCGGCGAGGGTTTTTTGAATAGTGCCTCAGCATTCTCCCTCTGCTCCCTTCGTCTCCGCCCAACGCGCTCGCTCTCGCCTCCGCACAACTTCTCCTCGCGCATCTCGCCGGTAGCCATGGTCAAGGAGAAGACGGCGGCGCTGGAACGCGCGAAGAAGGCGTCGGCGACGGAGAAGGCGAAGGGGAGATCCACCAGCCGCGGCGGGTCTTCGTCTAGATCTCGCCTGCCGAAAGGCTGGGTCCAGGGAGATTGGATCCAGTCGACCATCACGGAGAAGGATCTCCTCGACATGGCCAACGAGGGCCTGATCCCTCATGGAGCTGCGAGGCTTCCGGGGAAAGAGTGGCAGCCCCAGCCAGAAGAGGGTGAGTGCGTGCTTCTGGCTACCCATGTCGACCGCGGATTCTCTTTGCCGCCGAGCATTTTCTTTCGTGGTTTCTTGAACTTCTTTGGAGCGCAACTCCACCACTTCACCCCGAATTCTATCGCTTATCTTGCCGCGTTCGTGTCCATGTGTGAGAGTTTTCTGGGTTGTCGACCGCATTGGGGTTTGTTCAAGCACATATTCACATGTCGCTCTCAGACCATGAAGAAGGCGAGCCTAGGCGACGAAAAAACCCGAGTTGTCCAAATGTGTGGGGGTCTGGGGATCCAGGTGAGGAGCAAGAGCACCTTCCCAGCCATGACATTTCCCGAGTCAGTCAGAGGCTGGCAGTCGACGCCGGGACAGTCGAGTGGACTCCCTCAATTCACCATGGACCGAGTGAACAAGCCCTCCTCTCTGAAGGTGATTCCGGAGGAGAAAGCTGACGTGAAGATGCTGATGGAGCGTGTAGTTCAGTTGGTTCGGGATGGAGTGACGGGTATGGATCTCCTGGAAGTTTTCCTTAGGCGTCGTATCCAGCCTCTTCAATTCCGGAGCCATTGCATGTGGCTGTACTGCGGGACTGAGGATGTGACTCGGGTCAATCCAGAAACAGTCGACGATGCCACTCTGGAAAGGTGGATGGCCGCTGTTACTGGGAACAAGGATAACCCTCGCGGAGCCAGAAGGATTCCTCCACTCGACTGCCACAGTGATCCAAACAAGGTATGTCTGCTCCACTTCCCATTGTATTCTTGTCATATTTATTTATGTTTTCCCTGCCGATCGGTCGACTGATCTTTGTCTGGATGTCTATCAGGCCCTCACTGAGCTGTACTCGATGCCCAACGGAGCACAAGCTCCGACTGAGGAGGGAGAAGCGAGCGGGGGCGAGAGCCAGGAGGAGGAGTGGGACTCGGACGCCGCTGAGGATGATGATGATGATGATGACACTGATGACGATAATGATGATGTTGATGAGGACGAGGAAGAGGAGGAGGAGGAGGTTGCACCACTGCGCTCGGAAAGGCGGTCGAAGCTTGTCCATGACCCTGCGACTGAACGTGACAAGGGGGTTGCGACCATCACTCAGTCGACCAAGCGCCCTCGGACCACCTCTCCGGCGCCGACTAAAAAGGCGTCGAAGCAGCCCAGGGCGGCCCCGTCAAAGCCGACCAAGCACCTGCCGAAGATGAAGGTGTCCATCCCCACCATATCAGGGTAATCATGTTGCTTAAGTCTTCTTGTTTTGCGTGAACTTATCTCTGGTCGGCGCTGGAGTTAGTCGACTGACTCTTTGGAGTTGTAGTGCTGCTACTTCTGAGACCTCAGCCCGGGCTGACGATCATGCGATGGAGGACGCAGCAACCTCAAAACCTGGTATTATACTCTTAACCCCGTTTCTAGTCGACTGACTCATGATCTCTAATTCTGATTCTTTTCTGTAGCTCCATCCAATGTTGTTATCACTCTCCCTAATGATGATGAAGATGAGGAACCGCTGAAGCACAGAATGAGGAGGAAAGCGTCTGCCAGCAAGGTGCCCCAGGATGTGACGGTGCCTGAGACTCTGGTCGCGGAGGAGGAGAACACCACTCGACACACTGTGTCCTTCGTAGATCCGCTGACGAGTGCTCCGCAACCCTCCCTCTTCACGACGCACCACGTCCCAGAGGACCAAGCTGGCGCCGCGAAGGAGGCGATACGCCAGGCAGGTATCATGATGGAGCAGTTGAAGACCATCTGGGATGCGAGCCAGGCAGCTTACGACGCCAGTTCCACCCTTCAAAGGAATGTTCAGGTCAGTCGACCACCACTTGTTCTGTTAGGATATGCTATCAAAAAACTTTTCTTTCCAGAATTTATAGTAGTCACCCAGTGGGTGTGTCGATTTAAACTCCGTGTTAGCGGGGGCACACTGAGTGCACCCGCTGGGTGTAGTCCCCAAGGCTAAGGTCGACTGCTAGCAGTCGGCCTTAGGCTTTATAATTTCAGTCTCTCCGTCATTCGACTATGGCGAATGGATTTCGCAAACCGGTGGGGGCACGCTGAGTGCACCCACTGGGTGTAGTCCCCGAGACTGTGGTCGACTGCTGGCAGTCGGTTACAGTCTTAAAGAATACATCTTGTTTTTTTTTGAGGTCAACTGGTCGACTCTGTCTTCAATAGGATTAGTGGGGGCACGCTGAGTGCACCCAGTGGGTGTAGTCCCCAAGGCTAAGGTCGACTGCTGGCAGTCGGCCTTAGGCTTTATAATTTCAGTCTTTCCGTCATTCGACGATGGCGACTGGATTGCGCAAACCGGTCGACTGGTCGACTCTGTCTTCAATAGGATTAGTGGGGGCACGCTGAGTGCACCCACTGGGTGTAGTCCTCGAGACTACGGTCGAATGCTTGGATTCGGCTGTAGTCTTAGAAACGCGTGATTTTTCCTTTTCCACTCGGAAGTGAATTATTTTTGACATTTAGTCGATTGGTTCTTCGCAGAACTCCTGTGACCTTGCGGCTCGCTACACTGAACTGGAAAACAAGCACATTCAGCTCGAGCTGAATTTGAAGCTGGTTCAGGAGAATCTGACGAAGGCGAAGGAGGAGACCGAAGGTATGTTTGGTGAGACCTTGACGACTGCTTTTTCCCTTCATTTGTTTCAAAATCTGATCTTGCTGTAACTTGCAGGTAAGGTGAGGGAGGCCCAAAGGAAAAAAGACCTTGAACTAGCTGAGAGGATCAAGCTTGCCGACGAGAAGTTAGCTTCGGTTACCAAGCTTGAACAAGAAAATACCAATCTGAAAGCTGCTCTTGAGAAGAAAAATGATCTGGAGGCCTTCCTGAGTGGTCTTGCCAGGAAGCTGTCTCTTATGCTTGAAGGTAAACCTTCAACAATCACTTTCAACTGTGGTTTTTTCATTCGACCATTGCTTTGACTCGGTGATCGTCCTTGCAGAATTTTGTCAAAACTTTGAAGAAGAGACTAGCCGGCTGGAACCAAACCTTGACCCCGTCAATTCTCCGGTGAATGACGAAGTTGCCATGAATGTTTTCCGACTGGAGTCCCATGTTGCAGCTGTTGTGGACTATCTTGCAAGGCTGAAGGTCTCCACATCTCGCATCGACTCAACGCTCTGGCCCGGGGAGACACTCCAGAACGACCTCAAGTCGCTGATGGCTCGTTTGAACGCTGTCCCTGGTCGAGTGCAGGAGTGGAAAAAGTCCTCGGCTCGGTGTGGTGCAGATGTTGCTCTGTGTCTGGCCCGAGTCCACTGCAAAGATGCGCGAGAAAACAAGCTGGCTGCTCTCCGAGTGGCCAACACCAAGAAACACGACTTCAGGTCCTTTATGGAAACTTTCCTTGCTGCTGCCACTCGGATCGCAGATGGAATTGATCTTGATGAGTTTGTTGCACCTTCCAGCCCTCCACAGGAGGGGTAAAAAACTTCTTCTAAGCTTGACACTTTAAATTTGCCTCGGTATGCCGAGTGGAGTTGTAACCGATAAACCTTAACAGGCTTAGCGCCTGAGCACTTTCGGTTCCTTTAGGTATCGATCTGAACTTGAATTTGGTGTTTGAATATGATTGCTTTTGGCTCGAAATGTCTTTTGCAGGTTCAAAGCAAGACGCTCACTACAGTCGACTTATTCCTTAACTTAGGCGAGCGCTGGGCTGCAGCTAAGCCTCCTGAGTGAGAGGTTTGCTCTTCACTCGGTAGGATTTCTATATCTTAGGCGAGCACTGGGCTGCAGCTAAGCCCGCGAGTGAGAGGTTTGCTCTTCACTCGGTAGGATTTTTATATCTTAGGCGAGCACTGGGCTGCAGCTAAGCCCCCGAGTGAGAGGTTTGCTCTTCACTCGGTAGGATTTTTATATCTTAGGCGAGCACTGGGCTGCAGCTAAGCCCCCGAGTGAGAGGTTTGCTCTTCACTCGGTAGGATTTTTTATATCTTAGGTGAGCACTGGGCTGCAGCTAAGCCCCCGAGTGAGAGGTTTGCTCTTCACTCGGTAGGATTTTGGTAACTTAGGCGAGTCCTTGGACTGCAGCTAAGCCTTCGAGTGGAAGTCTGGCTTACCACTCGGTAGGATTTTTATAACTTAGGCGAGCACTGGGCTGCAGCTAAGCCTCCGAGTGGAAGTCTGGCTTACCACTCGGTAGGATTTTTATAACTTAGGCGAGCACTGGGCTGCAGCTAAGCCCCCGAGTGGAAGTCTGGCTTACCACTCGGTAGGATTTTTTATATCTTAGGCGAGTACTTAGACTACAGCTAAGCCTCCGAGTGGAAGTCTGGCTTACCACTCGGTAGGATTTTTATAACTTAGGCGAAATGGATTCGCAGCTAAGCCTCCGAGTGGGAGTCTGGCTCACCACTCGGTAAGGATTTTACAAACTTAGGCGAAACGGATTCGCGGCTAAGTCACCCACTGAGGGGAAAATTTTATTGGACAAAAATAAAAAGTGACAAAAATTATGGAGGAACTATGACACTATTATTTTGAAATCCATGAACTACATGAGTACTTTATTGCAACTCATCCGAGTGATAAACTTAAGTGTAAAATGGGCGGAGTAGTTCCGCGTTCCAAGCTCGGGGCTCGTCGATATTATGTTCGACGTTGTAAAGACGGTATGCCCCGTTGTGGAGAACTTTGGTGACGATGAAGGGTCCTTCCCAAGAAGGAGCAAGCTTGTGTGGTTTCTTTTGATCCACTCGGAGAACTAAATCTCCTTCCTGGAAGGCTCGACCTCTCACATTTCTGGCATGGAAACGACGCAAATCTTGTTGGTAGATGGTCGATCGGATCAGAGCCATCTCCCTTTCTTCCTCTAAAAGGTCGACTGCGTCCTGCCGCGCTTGTTCAGCTTCTGCTTCGTTGTAGATCTCAACTCGAGGAGCGTTGTGGAGAAGATCACTTGGCAAGACTGCTTCAGCTCCGTAGACCAAGAAGAATGGAGTTCTTCCGGTCGACCGATTAGGTGTGGTCCGCAGTCCCCAAAGCACCGAGGGAAGTTCGTCGACCCAAGCTCCAGCTGCATGCTTGAGATCACGCATCAGTCGGGGTTTCAATCCCTTGAGAATCAGACCATTGGCTCGCTCTGCTTGTCCATTCGACTGCGGATGGGCGACTGAAGCGTAGTCGACTCGTGTGCCTTGAGAGTTGCAAAAATCCCAGAATTCTTCCGAGTCAAAGTTCGACCCATTATCCGTAATGATGCTGTGCGGGACTCCATATCTAAATATCAGTTCCCTGATGAAGCTAACAGCAGCACCGGCGTCAAGGTTCTTGATTGGTTTAGCCTCAATCCACTTGGTGAACTTGTCGACTGCCACCAGTACATGCGTGAAGCCACCTCGCCCTGTTCTCAAAGGACCGACCATGTCCAACCCCCATACTGCGAAAGGCCAGACGAGTGGAATGGTCTTCAGAGCTGATGCAGGCTTGTGCGACATATTAGAGTAGAACTGACATCCCTCGCACTTATCCACTATCTCCTTTGCCATCTCATTTGCCTTTGGCCAGTAAAATCCGGCTCGGTATGCTTTGGCCACGATGGTCCGAGAGGACGCATGATGACCACAGGTTCCCGAGTGGATATCATTGAGGATGATTCGACCTTCTTCTGGTGTTATGCACTTTTGACCAACTCCAGTCGCGCTTTCTCTATATAGCTGTCCTTTGATTATGGTAAAGGCTTTAGATCGACGGACGATCTGTCGAGCCTCTTCCTCATCCTCCGGGAGCTCTTTTCTCAGGATATACGCGATATACGGAACTGTCCAGTCGGGAATGACCACCAAGACCTCCATGACCAAGTCGACTACTGCTGGGACTTCAACCTCAGTCGGATCTGTGGCACTCTTGGGCTGTGGAGCTTCTTCGGTGAAAGGGTCTTCTTTGACTGACAGAGTGTGTATATGCTCCAAGAACACACCACTCGGAATGGCCTCTCTCCTGGAACCTATCTTTGCTAGATCATCAGCTGCTTGATTTTTCAGTCGGGGTATATGATGGAGCTCCAACCCCTCGAACTTCTTTTCCAGTTTCCTCACTGCACTGCAGTATCCAGTCATGGCTGGGCTTCTCACGTCCCACTCCTTCATCACTTGGTTGACCACTAAGTCTGAGTCGCCATAGACCATCAGGCGACGGACGCCGAGTGAAATGGCCATGCGCAATCCGTATAAGAGGGCCTCATACTCTGCCTCATTGTTGGAGGAATCAAAGTGAATCTGGAGCACATATCTGAGCTTATCAACTCTGGGGGAAACCAGGACAACCCCAGCACCGGAACCATTCAACATCTTAGAGCCATCAAAAAACATGGTCCAATGCTCCGAGTGAACTTCAGTCGGCTTCTGCTGTTCAATCCACTCGGCGAGGAAATCTGCTATTGCCTGGGACTTAATGACTTTCTTTACCTCAAACTTGATATCAAGGGGAAGAAGTTCAATCGCCCATTTAGCCACTCGACCAGTTGCATCTCTGTTGTGCAAAATCTCTGATAGTGGAGCGTTGCTGACGACTGTGATGGAATGATCAGAGAAATAATGAGCAACCTTCTTTGTGGTCATGTATATTCCATACACAAGCTTCTGATAATGAGGATATCTTTGCTTGGATGGAGTCAAGACTTCAGACAAATAATACACTGGGCGCTGAACTTTGAAAGCTTTTCCTTCTTCTTCCCGCTCGACCGTAAGCACAGTACTGACAACTTGTCTTGTGGCTGCGATATAAAGCAACAGAGGCTCTTTGCTGATTGGAGCAGCAAGCACCGGCTGGGTGGAGAGCAGAGCTTTTAGCTCGGCAAACGCTGCATCAGCTTCTGGAGTCAACTCGAACTTGTCTGCCTTCTTCATCAGTCGGAAAGAGGCAATGCCTTTTCACCGAGTCGTGAGATGAATCGACTTAATGCGGCCAAGCATCCAGTAAGCTTCTGGACATCGTGCACTCGCACAGGGCGTTTCATTCGGAGAATAGTGCCGATCTTCTCTGGATTAGCGTCGATCCCTCGCTCGGAAACGAGAAAACCAAGTAACTTGCCACCAGGAACTCTGAATGTGCACTTTGATGGATTGCGCTTGATATCATACCTTCTGAGGTTGGCAAATGTTTCGGCGAGGTCAGCGAGCAGGTCGGAACCTTTTCGTGACTTGACGACGATATCATCCATATACGCTTCCACATTCCGACTGATTTGAGTGAGTAGACACTTCTGAATCATTCGCATAAATGTGGCTCCGGCATTCTTGAGGCCGAATGGCATGGTGATATAGCAGAAGCACCCCAATGGAGTGATGAAAGCTGTTTTTACCTCGTCGGGTCCGTACAGACGGATCTGGTGGTACCCGGAGTAGGCGTCTAGAAAAGACAATCTCTCGCATCCCGCGGTCGAGTCAACAATTTGATCTATGCGAGGGAGAGGAAAATGATCTTTCGGGCAGGCCCGGTTGATGTGCTTGAAATCAATGCACATTCGGAGTGATTTGTCCTTCTTAGGAACCATGACGACATTAGCGAGCCACTCGGAGTGGTATATCTCTCGGATAAATCCTGCCGCCAACAGTCGAGCCACTTCCTCACCAATGGCTTTTCTCTTCTGGACGGCGGACCGCCAAAGATGGTCTTTGACTGGTTTTGCACATGAGTCGACTCTTAGGCGATGCTCAGCCAGTCCCCTGGGAACACCTGGCATGTCAGCGGGCTTCCATGCAAAAATGTCCCAGTTCTCACGGAGGAACTGGATGAGCGCTTCTTCCTATTTCGGGTCGAGTGTTGTGGATATGTGGGTCGGAGCTGCATCGGGGTCGGTCGGGTGAATGTGAACAGGCTTCGTCTCACCGGACGACTGGAATGCAGATTCTATGGCGGGTTTCTTGGATCGCAGCAAGTCACTCGGATCTGCGTTTTGCTTGTATTCTTCGAACTCGACCGCTGTCACCTGGGAATCAGCAATCTTTGAGCCCTTCTGAAAGCACTCTTCTGCCTTTTTCCGATCGCTGGTGACAGTGATCACTCCTTTGGGGCCGGGCATCTTCAATTTGAGGTACACGTAACATGGTCGAGCCATGAACCGTGCATAAGCTGGTCTCCCCAAAATGGCATGATATGCACTCTGAAAATCCATGACCTCAAACGTCAACTTCTCTTTGCGAAAATGTTTCGAATCACCAAACACCACGTCCAGAGCTATTTGGCCGAGTGACTCGGCTTTCTTCCCTAGTATAACTCCATGAAAGCTCATGTTACTGGTGCTCAGTCGGGACATCGGAATGCCCATTCCTTTCAGTGTGTCTGCATACAACAAATTCAGCCCGCTACCACCGTCCATCAGCACCTTTGTCAGTCGAGTGCCTTCGACAACTGGATCGACCACCAAAGCTTGCCTCCCAGGGGTGGCAATATGAGTCGGGTGATCAGATTGGTCGAATGTGATGGGTGTTTGGGACCATTTCAAATAATTTGCTTTTGCTGGGGCAACCATGTTCACCTCTCGGTTAATGACTTTCAATCGACTCTTGCTTTCCACATCTGCAAAGATCATCAGAGTGGAGTTGATATGCGGATATCCTTCCTCACTGTCCTCCTTGCCTTCAGCCTTGTCCGACTCCTTTTCCTTGTCCTTAGACTGTTTTCTTTGAAACTGCTGGATCAGGAGTCGACATTGGCGAGTGGTATGCTTTGGGTAAATGATATTCCCCTCTTCGTCTTTCTTCGTGTGGATGTGACACGGCATATCCATCATGTCGTTCCCTTCTTTATCCTTTACCTTCTTAGGGGTCCAGGATCCTTTTGGTTTCCCTTTAAACTTTCCCTGAGTCACGGCCAGAGCCTCTCCAGGAGCTGCTGGTTCAGCCTTCCGCTTCTGTTTCTGACTGGTGTTTCCCTTCTCCGACTGACTTGGCTTGTGCTTGCCGCTTCGGAGTCGGTCTTCTTCTTCACCGTTGGCGTACTTGGTAGCAATTTCCATCATCCGACTCAAGGTCATGTCACCGGTTCGACCAAATTTCAAACTCAATTCTCTGTCCTTGACACCATCCTTGAAGGCGCAGACTGCCTGATGATCAGACACATTCTCCACAGTATGGTGCAAAGTGATCCACCTCTGAATATACTCCCTGAGAGTCTCATTGGTCTTCTGCACGCAGACTTGTAGCTCCGTCAATCCAGCCGGTCGCTTGCGAGTTCCTTCAAACGTTCTGACGAACACTCGGGACAGATCTTCCCAAGTGTAAATGCTGCTAGGAGGTAACTGAGTCAACCATGCTCTGGCAGAACCTTCCAACATGAGGGGCAAATGTTTCATGGCCACCTCATCATTCCCACCACCAATCTGAACCGCCACTCGGTAGTCCTCAAGCCAAGTTTCAGGCTTAGACTCACCAGTGAACTTGCTGACTCCTGTTGCCAACCTGAAATTGGGAGGAATCACTGCGGCTCTGATAGCTCTGCTGAAACATTCCGGACCAGAAACATGCACTCGACTGCTCGTGGGCGCAACTCTGTCGAGTCCACCTCGATGGGCTCTGTTCCGGTCGACCAAGCCTTGCATGATAATGGATCGCGCGTCGAAGCCTCGTTCTCTAGGGTCGACTGGAACTCTTCGCCCTGCACTGAACTGACGTCTGTCATCTTACTGCCGAGGAGCGTAAGACCCACCCCTCGGAGGGGAAGCGGGCACTCGACGCCTATCATCTCGGTCGTATCGGTCTCCATATTGGTCTCGCCGATTCTCGCGCCCTTCACGCCGCGGAGGCGATCTGGGGCTGTGAGCCGACTGAACCGTATTCGCAGTGACGGATCGACTGTGAATTCTGTTGCGCGACTGCGACACGGCCGAATTCTGATCACCTGCTGCCCGGAGCAGATCCCTGATCTGCATCAAGCCTCTGCCAGCTTCCGACTGAGAGGGCTGGATGGACTCTGCAATACGGGTCGCAGCTGCTAGATTCTGGATTGGGGTTCGATATACCTGAGTCGGCGGGAAGAGTTGACGTCGACTGGAGTCGGGAACTCATTGCCGTGCGCGCTCGTCAAGTGCTCGCTGAAGATTCTCCAGGCGAGTGCGTTCGGCCAAGTTGGCCAAACGTGCCTCCTCCAAGGCGCGAGCCTCGGGGGTTTCTCCTGCGATGGGAGTACGCAGGGCATCCACGTTCCTGCGGCGAAGTTCCTCTCTTTGCAGAGAGTCGAGTGGCTCGGGCTGGTACTCTTCGTGGTCTCGTGCGGGGTCGCCTCCATCGCCTGCCCCACCATCACGGGCGAAGCCAGGGGGACTGCGGGGCCCGTCGACCATCAGGATTTCCGCCGCTGGATCACTGCTATCACACTCGGACGCAGTCTCTACGGAGCCAGTCGACAGATCGAACAGGCCGTAAAGGGATTCGTCGGGCTCGATTGCCGCAACTTGGGTGGTGGCCGTCTGGCGAGCCACCGCGTGCCTCACCCACCGCTGAAGCCTCGACCGGCCCGAGCGCTTGCGCTGGCGGGAGACCGGGAGGGTGGCCGATGGGGGAGTCGACCGATACGGGGTCGACGGTTGCCGCAGCAGAACGCCGCGGACACGTGCGCGAAAATGCGTCGCACCGCGGACGGGGAGCGCATCGACGTCGAGTGGAGCCTCCTGGAGCCAGGCGGAGTCGTCGGCGATGAAGGTGAGAGCACCGAGACAGATCTCTTGGCCCTCGACCAAAACTCCAGCAGCCACCATGATGAAAGTACTCGGAAGAATCGCAACTTCTCCACAAAATCGCTAAAACACCTGCCCCACGGTGGGCGCCAACTGTCGTGGATCTAAGTCTGACAGTAGAGTGGGGGGTAGGTATGGAGAGGCAAGGTCCTAGCTATGGAGAGGTTGTAAACACAAGAGATGTACGAGTTCAGGCCCTTCTCGGAGGAAGTAAAAGCCCTACGTCGCCAATTGTCGTGGATCTAAGTCTGACAGTAGAGTGGGGGGTAGGTATGGAGAGGCAAGGTCCTAGCTATGGAGAGGTTGTAAACACAAGAGATGTACGAGTTCAGGCCCTTCTCGGAGGAAGTAAAAGCCCTACGTCTCGGAGCCCGGAGGCGGTCGAGTGGATTATGTGTATATGAATTACAGAGTGCCGAACCCTTCTACCTGTGGAGGGAGGTGGCTTATATAGAGTGCACCAGGACCCCAGCCAGCCCACGTAGGAGAGGGTTTAAGGTGCGTTAAGTCCGGGGCGTTACTGGTAACGCCCCACATAAAGTGTCTTTACTATCATAAAGTCTACTTAATTACAGACCGTTGCAGTGCAGAGTGCCTCTTGACCTTCTGGTGGTTGAGTGAGTCTTCGTGGTCGAGTCCTTCAAGTCAGTCGAGTGAGTCCCTCGTAGGTCGACTGGAAGGTGATCTCTTCTAAGGATGTCCCTGGGCAGGGTACTTAGATCAGGTCTGTGACCCTACCCTAGGTACATGACTCCATCAGCAACTTTGCAACTAAGACAAGAAATCAGAGTAAAGCAGTGGCGACCTATTTTCTTGCTGCGATAAATAAGTTGAGCAGATACGAAAGAGTACCGCCTCTGGTGCGGCGCCGTGTATGCATCTGCTGAGAATTTGACGGTGCTGCGGTAGCGATGGCTGTCGGTGGTGTGGAAGCAAATCTAGGAGGGTAGACGGTGGTGGCGGGGCGCGGTGGATGAGACGGTCGTAGGAGCGGCGCCGGCAAGGTGGACGACAGCGGGGATGAAGCGAGAGGACGGGATGCAAGGATCCCGATCCGAAGTCGTGGATGAGAGAGGTCGATCTCTTGTAATGGACGGAGGCGTCGGGGTATCAGCTCCGGCATGGTGGAGGAGGACGGCGTTGGATGGGGTGGCAGACGGAGGAGGCTACGGTGGAGAGGGTGTTTTGGCGCCCACGGAGTACGAATGGGGAAAAGGGAGGTAGGGAGGAAGGGGGAACCATGTATTCAGGGCGCGCTTGTCTAAAATGCGAGGAAATTTACAAAATTAGCCCCCATTTCAAATTTCCTACATCACAGCAATATTAGTCGGTTGGGGACAGGACGTAATCTCGCATACATCGAATATTTGCCGACGAGAGTTTGTTTTTGGCGCCCACCGTGTATGAATATGAATCAGGGAGGGAGTCGATTTCGGCCGAGGACACACTGTGTTCTGGCGCCCACCGTGTATGAATCCGTGTGAGAGGCGGTTACGTCACGTTTGGGTGAAATTACAAACCTACCCCTATCAAAACCTATAGAAATCCAGCGGATAGGCTTTGCGTGGCAGGGATAGGCAATAGTAATTTCCATCTCACAGATTTTGGTTTCGGGCGGTTACTGCGACTTTCCCCGCTTTGTTCAAATTTTGCAGAGTGCATGTTTACCGTGCCAACTCAATTCGAATCACGTTTGTATTCTATTTTTTTCCGGGCGGGATCCATTTTCAATTGGAATTACATTCTATATACATCATTATTTTATATATACTTTCAAAAGCACAACAAAGAATTTTGCTCCTTTATATGTATAATATGATTTACAAATACAATGATCTCAAAATCTTAAGGTTGAATTCAAAAAAATTAACCAAATTATGTTCTACCAAAATATATGGATCAGTAATATCTTCATATTAAATAACATAGATGTGCGTGAATTCATATGAGTATGCATGTTTGGTAGATCAATTTTGGTTCGAGTATCAATTACATGTATCATCGTCTCGAATTCAAATATTTGAATCCCTTTTATGTTCACTCCTTTCACGCCCATCTCTCTCGCATGCATGCTTCTTCATGTAGCTATCACTCTCTTTTCTCCAGCTCACCCGCACACTCACTTCATGTTTCTCCTATCCTCGCAAACATGGTCTCTCGACGTCTCCCTTGAGAAGTGCCACACTCTCCCTATCATTATACATTACATGGTTTTCATTATCTCTCACGTCTCTACTGTTCTCTGGTATCACTCGGTACCTAAGATTTCTTTTTCACCGCCACACACACAGTCTCCACTCGTCTTTCACTTTGTATTTCTCTCTATGGGATCTCTCACACACCCTATATGTCTCTAGATATGACTCATACCACTAAAATTACTCTCTCTCTCTCATGTAGACACAACATTTGTTGCGGTCTCCTTTTCATCTCCATCCCAGACTGACATTATTCATTTGTTTAACGATCAGACAACCCCCCCATCTCTCTCTCTCTCACAGACACACACACGCAACTCCTGCTTCCACTCCCCTTCCCAACTACCGTCTCTCTCTCTCACACACAAAACTCTCGCTTTCGCACCCCGACTCGTATTTCTCTCACAAACATTTACCAACTAGCCTCTAGATAGGTTTATACACCCGCACATTCGTGCTTCCACTCCCCTTCCCGACTACCGTCTCTCTCTAACACACACAAAACTCTCGCTTTCGCACCCC
>NC_057795.1:102980568-103116186 GCF_018294505.1 Triticum aestivum
ATCGACTTGCCTCTAGATAGGTTTATACACCCGCACACTCGTGCTTCCACTCCCCTTCCCGACTACCGTCTCTCTCTCTCACACACAAAACAATTGCTTTCGCACCCGACTCATATTTCTCTAACAAATATTTATCGACTAGCCTCTAGATAGGTTTATACACCAGCACACTCGTGCTTGCACTCCCCTTCCCGACTACCGTCTCTCTCTCACACATACAAAAACTCTCGCTTTCGCACCCTGACTCGTATTTCTCTCACAAACATTTATTGACTAGCCTCTAGACATGTTTATACACCCGCACACTCGTGCTTCCACTATCGCATACATGTCTCTCTCCCGCTCCTTGTATCTATGTAGATTTTTCTTCCCTTCTTGAGACAGGCCCTCTCGATCGTGCACACACACCATCGCCTCATTTTAAGCTGATACCTATCGCACACACACTCCTTGTGTCTTTGTCACACATGCACTCTGTCCTCCTCCACTCTCCCTCTCTCTCACACACACATTGGCTTTTTGCAGCAACTAGCAAGATGCCCATGCGTTGCACGGAACATCAAGATGCATTTGTATGAGTAGTTTATCTTGTGGGGGGAAAGGATGAATGAGGGAAGGCCTTATATGCATATGTAGAGAGGGGTGTGGGTATATTTTTGCAAAATTGCCATAGTTTCCTTCCTATCCGTCAGATATAGATCGGACAGGCTATATTGCAGGATGGCAGGCACACCATCATCACTGACAATGCTTTTTATAAGAGTAGAGATAAAAACAGAGTTTGTGATGATGGTGGGCCTGCCATCCTGCAATGTAGGTCATCCGATTTATATCTGACGAATAGGAAGGAAAATATGGCAATTTACCCGCACTCATCACCACATTTGCAGATAAGGCCTTCCCTCATTCATCCTTTTCTCCCACAAGATCTTGATGTTCCGTGCAACGCACGGGCATCTTGCTAGTAAGAGTAGAAATTAGACATATACCACTTCTCGAATCTTGAAACCGACAACATTCCTTCCTTATCTCATCAAAACCGCCAGAGGAGTATATTTTGAGTGAAACATAACATATTTTTTGTGATATACGTATTTCAAAACAAGACTTTTTTTCTATCAAATCGGTGAATATGAATTATTCTACTTTGGTCGTGTGGCAACGCATTGGCACATTGCTAGTAGTTATTATAATTTTTTGGACATGAGACAAACGGTGGAGTACATATACGAAGAGAAGAGGCGCACGCACGCAGTCGGCCTCTTGCTGTCTCGCACACATAGTGTTACGTAAAGGCGATGTTAACAAATAAACCCTAAAACCCTAGGTGCATGATTGCTGCATTCGTGGGTACCGGGTACGTGGTGGAGCACCTTTGTAGGAATAGTCACCTCGCGTGATAATTTGATCCGTAGGAGTTGATGGTCGGGACCACAGGTGAACGACTTGGAGGCGGTGGCTCGCCAGTTGCCACAGATCGAGTAGCCATGTTTAAAATATCATTTTTAGTAGGGTTAAGAGTTCTGATTTTCAATGGCGCGTTATAAGTACTAAGTAGTTTTTAGAACAATTTGTATGGAGCAAAAATGGAATTCATAGTACTACGTACCTCCTTGGCGTATGGTTGTATGGGTTTATGTTGCGAGATGTTGAACCTGGTAGTTCTAGGGCAAATACTATGGTTTAGATTTAGATGCTGGTTTTCAGTAATGAAAATCAGAAGGGGAAACCCTTCTTTGATTTAAAAAAAACTACTACCTCCATACTGGTTTACTAGTCCCCATCGTATTTTGGGTCAAAGTTTGTCCACCAATTTTACATGTAAAATGTGAATGGAAAACGAGATTTTGTTATACCCAAAAAAAGGACTGGAGGGGGTGATTGCTCTCACACGGACGTGACCTCTCATAGCGCAGGCATTGAACCGGCGCGTCGACCAAGAGGGCCCCACTCGCTGCAGGCCTGACTAAGCACGCCTCCTCGTTGCATGCAACTAGCTTAAGACTGCTTCGTCTGTTATTGTTTGGAAAGTAATTGCTGTTATTACATGACCCGAAAAAATATTTTGTTCCACATCAGTAGATGCACGGACATCACAACATGCATTCTGACTGGATAAACATTTGAACCTAGCTATTATGAAGGAAATTTTGTATTGATAACAGTTTTAGATAGCAGGAGACACCTAGCCTGCTCTGCCTCTGCTAGCTTAATTCTGGCTTCTTCCATCTCTTCTTTGGCTTGGGTGAAGAGAACATCTGATTGCTCTTTTTATTTCTTCGGGAACTCAGCTACATTCTCAAGGGCTGCTTCACGCTTTCTTTCAGCCTTTACTAGAGTCACGAGGACACGAACAGCTGACGACTCCACCTGGATTGTGTGTAATCCAGCATCATCTGGGAATTTGCACCTTATGTCTAATCCAGCATCATTAGGGAACTGACACCCTGTGTGTAATCCAGCCTCATTTTGGAAGCATGATCTCGAGGTTGACCATACTTCCCTCCTCGCAGGAACTGCATCCTGACATGAAGTTACTTCTTTTTTAGATCAATACTCAGAGCAACCCAGATCCATTTAGTAGAAGCCAGATAAACAGAACTCGGAGAAGTGAATTCGAAAGGAAAAATAATATAAAAATAGACTACAAGGTGAGAACACCCACTTCCTACATCAAGCTAAAAACGAAAGCATTAGGACGATTAAGACTCTTCTTATTACACATCGAAGAACACCAGGCTTGAGAGAAACAGAAACTACAACATATACACATCGAAGAACACGAGGCTAAACGAAAGTAAGTGAAAGGGTGTTACTTACCAAAGCTTGTTTTACAGGTTTGGTGCAGCTCCTCTTTAACTTGCCACGCTCCTTGAAGATGTCCCCAATATCATGTATTTGGTCTTCTTTGCTACTCTACATGTTCGCACTCGTGGTTTTAAAATCTCAACATGACAAGAAAAATATACTACTAGTAATACTCGCGCATCTTGTGGGCAACATTAAAGCACTCGTCTTCCATCTTATAGCATCTCCAACAGAATCGCTACGCGCGACGCTTTAAAAAAGCGTTTACAGTGCTGAGATCGAGAAGTAGAGAGACTAGAGAGTAGAGGATAGTTCTCAGCATTGATAGATAAAAAAGATAGAAAATTCAACTACTCCTCGTCGTCCGACTCCTCCTAGGTGATATCCTACACCGACGTCTGACTGTAGGCGTGAAGATACCGATCATCGTCGGATTCCCAGGGCAACGCTGCTCCTAGCCTCATGTTGAATTGAGCGTCCGCTTTTCGCCTACGCTTGTCCTCGCGATAGGCGGGTCGCTCCGCCCTCCTCTTATCCCTCTCCGCCCTCCTTTGCACGTAGAACTCGCGCTCGTTGATGATGTCCTACAGGAAGTGTTGCCGCCATAGGCCATGGCTTCCTCGTCCATCTCGGCGATGCCGAGATGGTGCTCCCGCCTCCGGTTGTCGCGACGATCCTCATCGGTGCTAAGCCGCGGCAGAGGCGCGAGCTCCTGCGCCCGCTCCCGCGTCGGCATGTTGGGGAAGTTCAAAGTTCTATGAGGCCACCGGAGGCGCCACGCCTACGCGTCCTACGCGTGGGCGGCCTCGTTGGCGGTGTCAAAATTGCCGAGGCCGAAGCGCATCCCACGAAACCGGATCTCGGCAAAGAAGCTGCCGGAGGGGCGCGCGTGGACGCCGTGGTATCCCCAAGTTTCCCGGCGACACAACGGCATGGTGGCGCGGTGGCGGCAAGGAGAGAAAGAGGGGGAGAGAGCGGTGGCGAGGCACAGAGCAGGGAGAGGGCGGTGGCAAGGCACAAAGTGATGGGAGGGCGCGCCGGACGCCGTGCGCCAAAGCTAGCGCACGCCCGGCCGCTTTTTCCCGCGTGCGCATGATCCTTTCCTGACGCCTCTGCTATCTCTACTATCTTCTCTACTGTTATATTTATTTTATATTTTATATTTATTTATACTTCTCTACTGTCTACTTTTCTTCTCTATACTTTTTTTCTCTACTCTTATAAAAAATAGAGTTGGTGATGATGGTGTGCCTGAAATCCTGCAATATAAGTCGTCCGATTTATATCTGACAGATAGGAAGGAAACAATGGCAATTTCACAAAAAGATACCCACACCCCTCTGCACATTTGCAAATAAGTCCTTCCCTCGTTCATACTTTGCTCCCACAAGATAAACTACTCATACAAATGCATCTTGATGTTCCGTGCAACGCATGGCATCTTGCTAGTCTTATCTTAAAAAGTAGAGTTGGTGATGATGGTGTGCCTGCCATCCTGAAATATAGGCCGTCCGATTTATATCTGACAGATAGGAAGGAAACAATGGGAATTTTGCAAAAAGATACCCATACCCCTCTCCAGATTTGCAAATAAGGCCTTCCCTCGTTCATCCTTTTCTCCCACAAGATAAGCTACTCATACAAATGCATCTTGATGCGTGCAACGCATGGGCATCTTGCTAGTTCTAAAAAACTTTCCATCATTTGCCACACTACTGGTTGCAGATGAAAAACCTACCCAAGCACAGCGCGATACAGGAGCGACGTACAATTACAAGCTAATATTCTGTTGGACAATTGAGGCTATAACCAATTACTTTTACGGGAAAAATAACACCCAGGAATTTTGAAGGGTAGGTATGAACCAAATTGGAACTGCACACGTACTGCTAAGTGATTCAATACACACATTACCAATCGAGGAGGAGAACGATGGTCGCGGCAGCCTCTGTGAGTCATGGTCGGCAACGGGAGTCAGTTCATTGTCCATGATGGTGGTGCTTTTGCGCTTGGCGTCAGCTTCCGAGAAGCAGATCCGAGACCATGGAAGATGATGCCGGGGAAGAGGCTCCATGTACGACGACGATGGTGGACCGGCTGCAGTGCAGCGTATGAGGTCGTCGATGAGGCAGATGCGCTGCGGTGGACGTGTGCACCGATGTAAAGGGGATGAGCACGAAGGCTGCAGTGCCATGGAGAAGTCTATTTTGCGGTGGGGATAGAAAATGGGGAGTATTCAGGTGTACTACTCTGGGTGCCGGGGTGGGGTTGGCTGGGTAGGGTGAACCTGAATTTATGAAAACAACCCCCTACAAAGCATCATCCGTAGGCCTGTTCTGAAGACTATGATGGTAACTTCCCACTGCTCGAATCGGAGTCGCAGGAGATTTTCCCTCCGACCTCAAAATTTTGTGACACTGAACTCCCCGTGTGGCATGTTGACTGATTTGGCTAAGCAACTAGCGAGTAGTACAAGTAAACTCTACATATTAGGTTTGACCGAAGTCATACTTCCTAAAGTTTGACCAAGTTTATAGAAAAATATAAACATTTACCATAACAAATATGTATGATGTGAAAGTACATTCAATAATGAATCTAATGGTATTTATTTGTTATTGTATATGTTAATATTTTTTGTTATAAGCTTTTTGAGAGTTTACAAAACTTGACTTTGACCAATGCTAATACGTAGACTTAAATAAAAACCGAGGGAGTACACATTTGTTTTCTTAGTTCGTAGTGAACTAATCATTTGTTGAAATTGTGAAATAAATATATTAGGCTATACAATTCAATAGTTACAATCATTGTCGAATCCCAAGATGTATACAAGGTCTATAGTACTTCACAACATGCTCAAACTCACATAATCCTAGTCAAATGAGAATCTAAATGCATTTCATAGTTATTACTTTGTAGGATGCAACAAAACCAACCATAACTCTACACCAGCCATTATAGAAGCAACATTTTGAACATACCCCAATGTGTGAATGAAACATGCAGAGAGAGCTTGCGAAGATGGAGCAGATAGGGCGAGAAAGATTGTATGTATGTGGACGAGAGAGTAGGATACAAACCTAACGAGACATGGGGAGAGAGATAGAGAGAGAAAGAGAGAGGAAGAAGTTAGGTCTGTGAGAAAGATGGAGACATGTAATATACGTGAGATGCATGTGCATCCGGATTCTGTATACGTGGAAGGAGAAGACACAACATGTTTGATGAGAGAGCTGGAAAAACAAGGACGAGAGGGGAAGGATCTCGCGGGTTGAGGGATTGATAATTTTGTGCGGGGGAGAGAGGGATCGGTAATTTTGTGTGAGAGAAAGAGAGGGTGGGGGAGGAGTCAGGCAGCCGTCGTCACATCATCCTGCTTCCAAATGGCCCCGCATTCTCTAGCATGGTGTGGTCGCCGTCTTCGATCTCCTTGATGCCCTCTTTGAAGATTTAGGTGTTGTGCATGTTGGGGGTGCAAAGAAGCACAAGCGAGAGTGGTCACCGTATAACCTTGGATGGGGATGAATTGTGTGCTCGGAGGAGGGTGTGTGTGTGTGTTGTGTTGTGTGTGTGTGTGTGTGTGTGTGTGTGTGTGTGTGTGTGTGTTAGATATTGAAAGAAAACAAACCTAAGGAGATAAATGGGTATTCACAAAGAGATTGTGCGGGCCTTGAGGTGGCAGGGGCCGGGTGAGGGTGTCAAAATGTGCGCGTTGATGCATGTGTTACATGCAACCGTGCGAGGGACGAACGAATCGAGAGAGATGGTTGTTGTGTTATGGATGCTCCTCTCCTCTCTCTCTCTCACACACACACAAACACACACACACACAAGTAAACTAGAAGACCGTTCTCTCATGTATACACAACGTATCGGCACCTGTCTATGTCTCACTCATGCATGATCATTTGCACATTCACACCTCTCTATGTCTGTATCACACGCACACCATCTCATACATTGCCCTTCCGCCACAACACACATATGGACACATACACACGTTATCTCTCAGTCAGACACACAAAACTAGTATTAAAAAAATCTAGAGCGCACCTAAAACATCCAAATCCAAATAAACACGAACTGGAGCCAAATTCAAATATATGGAAATATTGCAGCTTCAAGAACTTTTCCAGGAAAAAAAGTTGAGTAATATTCGGGGATTATTTCCACACACACAAAAAGGTTTGGTGGATGTCCTTCAAGCGCGAAACGGTGACGCACTGTTCGATCAACCGCGCGGCCGCGGTTCACGCGCTTGCACAGGATTCCGTATTGTGGCTGTGGTACTAACTAATAAAAGCAATGCCTAAGTCTAATGTTTATGTGTACTAGTACGGTTTTCTTTTAAGTCTGACCAACCTTATATAAAACTAATGTAAGCTCCGATATGCACACTCATCAATATGCCGCCGCCGCCTTGCGCATGCTGGCGCCCGCCTGCTCCTGCCAACAATTTCTCGCCCATCACTGCTGTGTCGCCGCCATCCCTGTGCCATGAAGCCGAAGGATCGCCCGCTCACGTCATCTACAGTCCCTCCTCGCGATGCCACCGCGCTGCCAAGCATGCGAGCAGCTGGTGGAGCCGCGTCTATGCACACAGCCTACAAAGAGGAGGACCAGAGCATGCTCCAGCACGCCGGTGAGGAGGAACTAGCGTGTCATTGTCGTCTCCGCCCGCGCGGAGGAGGCATGCATGGTGGCTGTCGCGGCGGAATCCGGTCACGCACGCGTCGAGCCCGCAAACTGGGTGCATACGCGGAATCTACTTTCGAGACCTTGAATGCCACGTGGATCCTGCAATCTGAAGGAGCAATTTTGGTCAGTCGACTCTTGTGAGCCGTTTGATGCAACATGGATGGCTAGAAGGGATTCTTCCACCTCTTCTGCCATCTTCTTCCTTCGCTCCGTCAAACTTCTTTCACAAATCGACTGACAAAAATTATACTACTAGTACGAACGTATTAAGTACAGTAGGAACACGAAGATACGAGCAGTAGTACCAACTGCAAGAAGAACAGTAGTAAGACATAGTACTAGTACTATTGTACATACTAAATAGTTCAAATAACGAGAAATAACATAAACATAGTTTTGCTGGGGCCTCAGCACAACACACCCTTGAAAATAAACTAAGCGACTAGTCCACTTGACACTGCAGTAGAACCAGCATGAGCGACGGCACTGCCACCTGCTCGGAGTCCGACTCCACGTCCTCGACTTCGTCCTCGTCCCTCTTCCTCTGCCTCTTTGCCGATGCTTCTTTGCTTGAACCGGACATTGGGCTCTGCTCCTTCATCCAACCCTTGTAGATATTTAAACAAAGGTAGGCATCCATTGCTACGTATAGGATGTGATCTTCATCTAATGTCTTCGACTCCCATGCATGATGAAACTCGTGATGGGGTTTCTTCAGTTTAGCATACGAAGGATCAATCATGGCTGCCGCCAGGGTCAGCATTGAAGGTTGAGAGGAGGACACCAGCCTTGCCTTCTGGAGATCGAAGGGCTGGCCTACAATGAGACCTATCCGATGCAGGACATCACTGTCGTTTCTAAAGTCTACACTAACGAATTTCACTCTTTTGTCCTTGAGGAAGTTCTTAAAATCCTGGCACTCAACGTCGGCATGGCATATGTGGTAAACCAACCAAACGTTATGTACGCAAACATGGATCACGGCGGGCTTCTTCCTCTCTGCCTCCATTAGAATCTTTTCTCATTCCAGGACTGTGGTGTACTCAAAATCTAGCCCAACGACCCACTCATCCGTTGAACTGTTGAACATGCGTAGGAAACGAGCAAGCCATGCTTGCACTGTCGCGGATCCACGTGTGTAGATGACGATGAACTCATCACCGATGATGGCTCTAACCTGATACTCAGTGGCGACCATGGAGATTTGGGAGGCCATGGATTTTGGAGGAGGGTTAGGAGAAGTTGAACTGTTGTACCCCACAAAAAAACTGGGAGCGAACTAATGTGAAAGGACGGGATGACTGGGAGCGAACTGTTGTAAGGTAGCAGACGGGGACGAGTAGGGCGCGTGAACGGCGTGGGGTTGCTGGCTTGCCCGGTGGATAAACGGCTGCAAGCCCCCAAAGAGTTCTCGAGAACTATGCGGGACCCACTAGATGTCATGTCTACTAGACCCATATCGTAGGCCTGACGGTATAGCTTTTGCCTGTTCGCACGCCATGCCGGCGCGTGGATGTAACTTCACTTAATTCCGTCAACCTCACGCCTCCCACGACCTTCGCCTCCCTCGTGCAGTCGCGCCCTTTGAGACTTCAACCGGCTATAGATGAGCAATTTTTTTTGCCTACTCCGCATGCATGATACTCCCTCTGGTCCTTTTTCCTCTGGTCAACCATTTACAAAGTGTTTGACCAAATTTATACTAAAAATATCAATATCTACAATATTGATTATAATGAGTATAAGAACTGCGTTTGAATGAGTGTAAAAATATTGATTTGACATTGTGAATGTTGATGCATTTTTCTATAAGTTTGGTCAAAGTAGAGGTACATTGACTTCAGACAAAACTTAAATGCACAATGCGGACTAGTTCCTCCATCCAGGTGCGTGCCATGTCCTATCTTGTCATCACAAGAAGGTTAGCTATTAGAGTACTACTACCCCCCTTCTAGTTTAAAGGGCTCAATTCAAAAATTTCACCTACTCTTAGCAAGATAGTAGAGGCGGTGGAATAGTTTTTGAAGTCTGCAAAAGTACTCAATTAATGCTGTCGTTCTTCACAAAATAATGTGTTTACCAATGCATGCATGAACACTAGTTACTCTAACCCCCCTCTCTTCTTTAATTCTTTGCCACATCAGCATGTTTTCTATTCCCGTGTGCATGAGGCTAGTTGTAATGGTAGTATCATAGCTAGTATCATGCATGTCAACTAGGCAATTTTGATGAGGTATCATAAAATTAAATGAAGAAAAATAGGGTTGAGTATCATATCATGATATTGTATCATAATAAATGCTATACTACTATGTGTCATGCATGGTAATAAATAAAGTACTACATGATACTAGTATATGATACTATGCATTAGGGAGGTAGTATCATACACTAGTATCATATGCATGATATTAGTATATGATACTTCCCATTACAACCAACCTGATACTACCAGCTAAGATACCACCATTATGGCCAGCCTTAATCATTGCATGCAATAATTTAGTGCACCTTGAAATATGAACATGTGTGGGGCATGTATGTTTTTAATGACTTGAGGAGGACCGGGCGTCGACCCGTGGGCTGGGAAGCTGAGGTTGCTGCCAGACCACCCGAGTTCAAGTCCCGGCTTGGACGCATGGTGCTCGCGGACTTTATCCTATAAATAAATGCCAACGAGGGTTAGCCCTTGGGTTGGTCTCATTTTTTTAATGACTTGAGACTATACCTAGCCCGGCATGCAAGATGACTTATTATGCACCATCCCCCATACCTGCAGGAAGCCCGTTCGTCTCTAAATCTTTTCCTCTCCATGTGTGGAAACAATATGCCTGCCAGAGTCTCCTTCTCCCTCCGGCGGTCCCACCACTCCACCCCATGTGGAAATAATCTGCATGCATGACTCTCCTACCCCCACGCTCGTCCATGTTGTGACCAGCAATATTTCGACCCCTTCCCTCCCCCCGTAATTTACTCCAACAAATATGCCCACGTAGCTGTTACGTTAATCACGCAACATATCTTTTGGGATGCTGCTTCAGTTACTTAACTGCAGGTGCATTGGGTCACTGACATATGGGCCCAACAAGGGTCTGGCCCACATGTCAGTGACGCAACTGGACCTGTAGTTAAGTCAGTGCAGCTCAGTCCATATCTTACGTAGGTGTGCCATTGCTCGCTATAAATACTGCGCTTCCCACGGCACTCGGAAGAACGCTCACGTTCATCGCTATCTCCTCCCCCTCCCTCTCACGCCGACCACCATGGATCGCCCCTCCGAAGACCTAAGCGCCCCTCGCTGCACCGCCCGGACGGTCACGCGTCGGTGTTCCGTTCCTCGCAACCACTAGTCGAGTTGTACGCGTCGGTGTTCCACTCCTCGCCGTGACACGTCGAGGTGGACGCGTCGGTGTTCCCAATCTCACAAGCACGCGTGTCAGAGGACACGTCGACTCCCCGCTACAAGGAGAACACCGCGCCGCCTGCCGAGCCCACCCCAGCGGCGAGGAGGTTTGGAAAGAAATGGATGTCACCATGTGGGAGGCTTTGCCGCTGGCAGAGCACGCCAAAATAGAGGCCGAGAAGAAAGCTGAGGAAGAGAAGCGCGCCACGAGGAAAGCTGCCTGACAGTTCTATGTCGCGTCCGAGGGAGTCAGACAATTGGCTCTTTGGCAGAAGGCTCGTGCAAGGGCCGTGAGGGTGGCAGAGGACGCCCGTGCCAAAGCCCTGAGTGCAGTCGAGCCCGAGCACCTCATCTATGCTTGGCGGTACGTGGACCGGGTGCACACTTCCAGTGAGGAGGAGTACCTGCTGGCGTCGGATCACCACACCGGTGAGATCATGCTCGCCCGCCGGCAAGTCGCCAATCAGCACCTCGCGAGTTGCGAGGCTGAGGAAGAGGCGTTGTGTCGGCATGCTGGGAAACGGCCGCGCACCAGGGCACTCATGGCGCGCCGCAAGCGCTCCTGCGAGCGATGTGGGTTTTAGTAGGGAGTATAATTTAGTTTCGTAAGGTGATCTCATTAGTTTTGGGACCCAAATGAAATCCCGAACGTTAGGGAATTATTAGCGTCCTTAATTAAGTATGTAAGAGGGAAAGTTTGGAAACCTTGTGTATCCGTGCGCATTTTGTAAGTAGGTGCATACAGCACAAACTTTAGTACTATATACTATCGCACTACACTTCTCTCTCTATATACTAGTAAATGGACATATATGCTTGCAGACTGTGCTACTCCCTCCGTCCATGTGAATAAGTCATCTTTGGTTGTGCACCATGACCAAGTAGGAGGGAAGACTTTATACACCTAGACGGAGGGAGGACTACTATTACTTATGTACGGGCAAATGCACGTTTTAACACTATGATGCGGTTTTTGTAGAAGTAGAAAAACAACACTAGTCAAGCTTGTGAAACGATTCAATGCAAAACAAATGCAAAAATGCTCGTTTGATTGTTTACTTTTAGCTTCCTTCTCTGTGGTTATTTCTCTGTCGTACTTTGTACAGAGTATCTAACTGGTCAGAAAGGCATGCAAATTCCCAAACCGCTTCCTACACCCTGTATCAATTTTTTTGCCTAACAAGTTGTGTCGTGCAATTGGAATTCCAACTTGAGTACTAGTACTACTAGTAGGAGTACCAAGGGCCAGTTCGTTTAGGCTTCTACTCCCTCCGTTCCTAAATGTAAGTCTTTTTAGAGCTTCCACTACAAACTACATATAGATGTATATAGACATATTTTAGAGTGTAGGTTCACTCATTTTGCTCCGTATGTAGTCCATAGTGGAACCTCTAAAAAGACTTATATTTAGGAACGAAGGGAGTAGATTAGTAGTAATCCGTTTACCTCTAGCTCCGTCCTGGTTTATTGGTCCCCATTGTAATCTGTGTCAAATTTTGATCATGAATTTAACAAATGAAATGTTTGTGATGTCACATGCACTAATATGTTATCAGTTAAATCTTTGGTCAAAATTTACCACAAACTACAATGGTGACGAATAAACTACGACGGAGGTACTCCCTCCATTTTTGTATACAAGGCCACTATGAAAAATACATTTTGCATCTATACAAGGCCGCCAACAGTAATCAAGACAAATATTAATGTTGTTTCCTCATACTAGTAACCCATGGCTTAATTACTAGCAGGCATGTAGAGGATGATAATGACAAACTCATCTACTTCCTCTCTCACGACCACTCAATTTCTTCTAATGTGCATGCTCCCTATTAATTAACCCGGTAAACGAGAAAATAAATTGACTTGTAAAGCACACATTGATTTTTATCTTGGTACATATAATTTGAGTTTGTGGCCTTCTATATAAAAATGAAGGGAGTACTAGTAGTACTACTCCCTCCTTTCCAGTTTATAGGGCTTATCTCAAAATTTTAGTTTTTCAATTTTATAAAGCTCAATTTGGTTGTTTCCCATCACATGTTCAGATTCCAAGGTGCATTAAATCATTGCATGCAAGTATTGGGAGAAAATTGACCAATGCATGTACTTTATGCATGCATGCATTGCAATTAATACATTGATAAACATAATTTTTTGAGAAAAACAAGAGCATTAATTAGGTGCTTTTGCAAACTACAAAGAGTATTCCACCACTAACCATCTGCCTTGGATGGTGAGATTTTTGAATTGAGACATATAGACCGGAAAGGAGGGAGTAGTAGTTTAGATGCCCAAATAAATGAGTGAGGCGCCTTAATGTTACTCTCCACTGTGACTAGTCTTATGGGAAAAGCTGGGGAAGAGACGGCTTATTTTTTAAGCCGCTAAAAGAACTGGCCCTAGGAGTAGTAGCTAGGATACTAGGAGTAGTAGCTAGGGATCGAGTGTGCGAGATGAACCGGAGAAAGTAAATGCAGAGAGATGAAATGCAAAAAAGACGGAGGGATGTGATGGTTGCTTGTCCGTTTATTTTACCAGGCCACTTATTACTGGCAGTGGTTGGGTTTTGTGATATGACGACTTTACTGCCGCGCCACAAGCGGGGTGAGACTCCCGTGCAGCCCGCCCTCTACACTTGTACTACATCAGTCGTGGTTTATTAGTCCCCCATTGAATTTTATTGAAGATTTAACTGACAAAATGTTAGTGCTTGTCAACAAAAACTATATCGTTGGATTCGTATTTGAACATAGTTTTGAATGATATAATTTTAGGTGACATGAATTAGCATTTATCGTACTATATATAATGTTAGTTTAATTTTTGGTCATACTACTATACTCAAGCAAGTTAGGGCATAACAGTAGGTACTATAGGGAGTACCAGTACTATGATCACTCAAGCAAGTTGTCTGGCATCAATATGACCCTACACTGCTGGTATGTGTCTCGTAAGTCAAGCGGCATGCTGTAGTCATCATCACCGTTCCACTTACCACAACACATATTCGCTTCTCCATCTTTGTCCACACATAATCTCGTCTAATGTTCCATCCCCGCTAAGGCGCCTCCCCCCCTCATCTGAAACCCAAGCACTAACAATGGCAGAACCGAGCAGCGTCCACTGAAAGAGTGGCTAGAATTCGCTCCCCATAGAGGTAATCAAGCTCATTGTTTCGCGTGTGGACAATCTAAATACCATGCCACTCGCCGCGTGCTCGTCGGGGCTGTAACGTTTACTCAAAGCCCTCAGGCCGGAGCTTTTTAAGCCAGCTCCTTGCTTGCTGATGCCGCCTGATCTTCAGAAATGGCGTGTCATGCAGCATAACGATCGTAGGGTGGCGAGCATCAACCCCCTTGACTGCGATCCGATCCCCGTCACCCTCAACTACATTAACGGTATGTACTGGGTCGGCATGAACACGTCTTGGATGGTGCTCGTCGACGGTCGCGGCAGCTGGATGCTCGTGGAGGTCTACACCCGACAATTGCCCCCCCTTCCTTCGATTAACACTTCACTGCTTTGGCACCACAACCCAGAAGACTCGGAATCTTAGAATAGCCAACATGATACCAAGTTTGATTTGCTCAAGGTTGTAATCTGCCAAGTGCCCACAAGATCTGCGAATTATAAAGACTTCAGGCTAATTGCGTTCTTCAACCGCGGTCTCGCCTATCTGACAGGTCACTGCGGTAAGTGGATAAATCTGCACGTCCATCACAGGATCATACATCCTCCATGGTTCTCTGATGCCATTGAACACAAGGGCTTCATTTACACGTTGTCGACTCCTTCTATGGCTGGACGTATTGCTGGCCTACTCCAGTCATCGCTACAATCGGCTGTTATAGCAGTATGTTACTTTCCTATGATATCATGATGGCTTGCTTATATTACTGTCAACATTTACTGAAAAAATATTCATGCTCATAACATGTTGTTCTTAAGATTGACTACATCAAGAGCCCTTTTTTATTTGACTCCAACTTGATATGATGTTGTAGGCTGCCTGGTGTCCCTACCCTTCCTAATCCCAGAACCTTTCAAAGAAAAGCGGCATGGTAGTTGCAGGTGGTTCCTGGCTCGATCAGACGACGGCGAACGATTGATGATCGTTCGCACGTACCGGACGTGTTGTTTCGCGGAATACAATCACAGTCACTGCAAGGTCTTTGAGCAGGATCCCAGCTTCTCTGGGCCTTCAGGAATTTTTGACTGGAGGCTGGTAAGTAGCCTTGGTACATGCTCTCTGTTCGTCAAATTGAATTATCTGATTAACCAGGAGATAACAGACGGCAAGGATCATGATGGTAGCATGGTTTCGTTCATCAGGCAAAACTGTGTGTACACAGCGTACCATGCGTCTCTGCATGCACCATACCCTGATATGTGCCGCCACGCTCTGCAGCCCAAAGTAGGAGAGAGGGTCGCAAGTATCAGACTTCGACCTGCTGGCTGGAGTTTCCCCCATCAGGCACCCATCTGGTTCAAGCCGTCAGCCAATCTCCACAGCTTAATAAATAGTAACATCTAACTGAGCCAGTTAGTTAGATGCGTACACTTGGTGTAATAGGATCTTTATTTAGTTTGATGCATACACTTGTTCTCTTTTGGTAGCCCTTTTGTAATAATGGCTGATGTTTGGTTTGGAAGAGAGAGCTGCATCTTCACTCTTCTGGCCTGCTTACTGCTTCTGTTGCACCCCCAACCCTTGTTCCTGCTACTGTTTTCAATGTACAATCAGTAGTATATTTCGTCTGTTGGTTGAATAAATGTGTTGTTAGAACGACAAACACAATGTTTAGGAAGTCGTTGCATGGTTCAATCCTTAGTGCCCTGTACCGTATGTAACGCATACTATTTTTTGTACGAAACACATTTTCCACTTGTTGATAACATGAAGCCCACTGATGAAGGCCCAATAGAGGAGCCCATAATTAACTGGAAGGGAGGCTCTCTCATGAATCCGGCTGAGGTACATGCTCATGGTCCCATAAACAGAAATAAGTGAATAAATAAATAAAGCTAAATGCTCATGCACCAGTTCTTTAAATTCATGATTTAACAGGAGGATATTATTTCCTATGATAGTGTCGTCACATTGAGTCGATATTATTCTTAGGCAAAGATAGCGACCAATCTTCTTTCTCCCAGCATTTTCTTCCTGCAACCAGCGGACCCATGCAAATCGTAGTCAACATCGTAAATAGTTTTGTTCCATTTTTATTTTTCAACAAGAATGTCCAACCCAGCCCAGCACATTAGCGACAACACTTTATCCTCCGCCTTGGTGCGCTCGCCACGGCGCCGCCGTCCGGCCCTGTCAACATAGTTTTTATTCAAAACGATCCCTGTTAACATAGTGAATCGGGAGAGAACTGTAGTTGTGAGTATGACCGTACGGACCCACCAGGTGCACTCCCGAACACAAGCAAGTGCCTTTTTACTACTCAGATGCACCCCTCGTTTTTTAGTCTAATCCACCCTGCTGATATCCAGGACCCACATCATTTTTAACACATAGTCAATTAACGACAGAATTACACAACTTTTTTTTGAGTAGTAATTCGGAGGAGCAGGCTATAAACTGGGTTGTGCGGTCTCTGTGGCCCATCTAACAACATGACCAGCCCAGTAGGTTTTTCTTTGGGAAAATAGGTCGCCCAGTATTTATTTTTGAAGAATACCCAAGCTAGGCCTATTTGTTTTCTTCGACTTACTGGGCTGCAAATCTTTCAAGACGAAGAGGGATGCATTCCGGCCTGGTCAAAGAGTATGGTCAGTGTCTGTTAAAAGTAATATCAAATGGGTTGAAAATTCCAAAAAATTATAGCAAATGGGATATTAGTTTCTTTTTTTGTTTTTCTTCTTCATTGATATTTTATAGTATTTCATTGGATTTAACATGACATAGTACTAATTTATTTTTAAATTTGATTTAGTATAACTACTAATTTTTGGATTAAGAATATTTTGTTCCCCAGCCAAAATTTGCGAATTTTCAAAATTTCGCACATATTTAGTAAATTTTTTTAACCCTGGTACTGACTAGAAAATGGGCAGCAATTCTAAAAATGGAAAACGGGCTGTAATAATTTCCATATGAATTAGAAAATGATTAAAAATTATAAAAATAATAGCAAATGTGCTGTACACGCCAAAGATTTCGAGGTTGACTTGTTTACGCAAGGCTTTGTCAGTCAACACATGATTCTAGTAGCGGTGACTGTTGGAAGTCCATCCAACGGCTGACGTGCTTCTTCAATCTCTGATCTTCCTGCTCCAGCCACCTAAACTAGCGCCGATGGGACTGCCTGCTCCCTCCTCTTGTGGCCCGCTGTGATGCCGCGCAGACTTCCCGGCCCACCCTACTCCCTCCGCTGGCCTGGCCGCACGCAATCAACTGCCTCCTTATTATGCAAAAAAAAATGATTCCTCCCACTGAGATCTGGGGCGCACCGGTTGAGAGGCTGACCTGTGGGCCTACTAAGTTGACGCGTATGCAGGGCTTGTTAACTTAGTCAACAAACGATTGTAGGAGCAGTAACCGTTGGATTTGAATCAAACTGTCCTGCTTCTTCTTCAAGTGCTGCTCTTCTTGCACCAGCCGTCCAAACCAGCGCCGGCAAGACCGCCTGCTCCTGCCTCCAGTGGCCTGCTGTGCTACCGTTGAGGCCTCACCGCCCCTACTACTCCCACCGCTAGCCAGGCCCTGCGGTGACGACAGCCTCACACTGTAGCCGAACCAGTGAACCCTCGTACTCCTCTCCGCATGGGCATCCACTGCCATGTCTTCCCCGACTCCACGTCGTCTCCTTCCTAGGCCCCGCCATCGTCCACCGCCCTGGTGCTCTCGGCACGGCATGGTCAACATGGTCATGGAACGACTTCCATAGGACGTGGACTATACGTGGAGAGGCTGACAGCTGGGTCCACGGCCGCACACAAGGAAATGCCTCCTTATTACGTGCAAAATAAAGATTCCTCCAGCTGACATCTGGGACCCACTGGAAGGGCATCTGTATTTTGCGAAAAAAATGTTACCCCAGCTGATACGTGGAGAGGCTGACAGCTGGGTCCACGGCCGCACGCAAGGAAGTGTCTACTTATTATGCACAAAAAAAATGAATACCCCCTGCTAGCTGGGACCCACCATAGTGGGTGGATGACTTGTGGGCATACTAAGTTGACGGGGACGGAGGGCTTTGTCAACTTAGTCAATACTCTAGTGACCGTATGATGTCCATCCAATGGCCATAGTGCTTCTTCAACCTCTGGTCTTCTTGCTCCAGCCTCCCAAAGCAGCGCCGGTCGTGCCGCCTGCTCCTGCCTCCCGTGGCCGGCTGTGCTACCGCGGAGGCCTCACAGCCCCCATACTACTCCCACTGCTAGCCAGGCCATCCCTCTACCCACCCACACCCCCTGTTATTCTGCGGCGACGGAGCCTCACACCGCAGCCGAACCAGTGAACCCTCATACTCCTCTCCGCGCGGGATTCCACTACTGCGTCTTCCCCGGCTCTGCGTCGTCCCCTTCCTAGGCCTCGCCATCATCCACCGCCCTGGTGCTCTCGACGCGGCATGGTCAATGTGGTGAATGACCGACTTCCATCGGAGGAGTACTGTACGTGGAGAGGCTGACAGCTGGGTCCATGGTGGCTGCAATGAAGTGCCTCCTTATTATACGCGCAAAATAATTATTCCTCCACCTGACAGCAGGGACCCACCAGACATGCCACCTTATTTCGCGAAAAAACATTTCCCCCCTGACTGCTGGGACCCACCAGCTACATCTTCGCATGCAAGGAAGTGCGTCCGAGCAAAAAAATGATTTACCCCCTTGGCTGCTGGGACCCACCATCTACATCTTCACATGCAAGGAAGTGCGTGACAGTCGGGACCCACCTGGTCGAAGCGTACGTAGCGTTGTCATTCTACTCGCGAACGTGTACGTACAAACTGGTGGATGTAGAGGCGCGCACATGTCGTAGTAGAGGCGCGCACGTAGCATGTACACGTACGTACAACGGCCAGTGTGCAAGAAAGAAAATACGGCCACGTATGTGTACATACGGGCGAGGTCTTGAACGCCTACTCGCGCATATATACGTATGGCCAGGGCTCGTGTACATGGCTGGGTCGGAACAGAGAAACAACATCGTCATCGTGTTAATGGGGAGGCAACATAATGCGTCGTGTTCATGGGGAGGCAACGGAATGCGTCGTGTTCATCGGGAGGCAACGGAACGCGTGGGAGCCAAACAGACAATCGAAACGAGGCCTGGCATACCGCAGAATGGAGGAAACAGCCTTGTGTTTGACCGGCCATGTTCGAAACGGGATCCTGTTCATCGGGAGGGGTCTAGCATACCGCAAAACGGAGGAAACGGGCCTCCTATGGTCGAAACAGGGGTCCTGTTGATCGGGAGGGGTGTGGCGTACCGCAAAACGAACGAAACAGACTTGTGTTGGAGCGCTACGGTCGAAACGGGGTTCCTGTTCATCGGGAGGGGTGTGGCGTAGCGCAATACGGGACTCCATGGGTACTGTTCATCTCCACCGTCGACCTCCTCCAGCCTCCACGGGCTACTGTTCATCCACCATCGACCTCCTCCAGCCTCCACCTGCGACTGTTCATCCATGGGCTCCTATTCATCCAGCCTCCACCACGCGCTACTCCACTGGCTACTGTTCAACCACCCCTCTCCATGGGCTCCTGTTCAACCACCCCTCCACGGGCTCCTGTTCATCCACCCCTCCACCGTCTACTGTTCATGCAGCCCTCCACGGGGTCGTCCTGTTCATCCAGCCCTCCACGGGGTCCAATTCACCCAGCCTCAACCGGCTCGATCAATCGGGGTCCTGTTCATCCACTCCCACCACTCACTGTTCACCCCCCAATGCTCACTATTCATCCAAACCCCCCTGCAACGCTCACTGTTCATCCAGAGGCAGCATCGATCGGCTTCAGTTTGCAGTAGTAGCGCGAAGGAATCGCTCGATCGCTCGGGTTCAGTAACACGTAGCCTGCAGTGCAATCGCTCGGGTTCGGTTAGGCGACGCCTCGCTCGGGTTCAGTTAGAGCCCAACGCCTCGCACAGACACGCGTACGTGTACGAGAGAAACGCGCATCGCTCGGCCCCCGACCACCCACCGTAAGTGGGAACTCCCCGAAATTTTCCTCGCCCTCGCTTCTACCACGGTTTATTCCGTCATGGACGGCCCAAAGAATGTCATGCAGCTGCGTCTCCGGCCCGCCCAGGACAAAAAGCCCATTTTCTGTCATGATTTTTTGTCATAGAAGTAGGAGCCCACCACATCTATGATGATACCGGGTTTTGTCACAATTATCGTCATAGAAGTGTCATAAGTATAACAAAATTTTTTTGTTCGGCCCGAAATGTGACGGATGTGTCTTTTTTTGTAGTGTTTGGAACAGCCGACAGAAGTAGAAAAAGATCCACATGCATCCACGTGGGGAGCTAGGGCAGTAGAGCAAGGAAGGTTTCAAAGGAATATATACTTGAGGGTCATCGGCATGTGGCAAAGACGGGGCCGGACGCTGCATCTTGGCCACAATACCACAGGGAGGAAGAAGGGGTCGGAGGCCCTCCCGAGCCGGCGCTGTGCCGTAGAGAACGGCACGGCTGCAGATCGGGATGCGCGGGTAGTTGTTGGTCTCCTCCCTCGCCGCTGACGACCGCGTGAACGATACACCTACACCCCTGCCCCGGTCGAGGTGGTCCGGCCGGATTTGTGACCAGCCGTGAGTAGAGAGAGTGTGGCCACCTATGTCTTGCTTAGATCTGGAGAGCATGAGAGAGTGAAAGAGAAGAACCATTAGATCGGCATCCAACAGTGTCAGTTTTGCCATGTCATTTAACAGAACAGCCGCTCCTCCGACACACAAATCTTCCACGTGAGTGTTAGCAGCTGATATATGCTCCTCCCTCCGTTCCAAAATGTAGTGCATATAGCTTTATTAAAAATTTGTACCTCGCAAACTTTTACCGAGTTTTTGTATACCAAAATGCACATATAGAATACCCAGTATATATCATTTCATTTATCTTCGAGAGGTAACTATAAAGATGGGGGGAGTGTACAAAGAAAGACCGTCGTATAACCTACAACAATTTCAACCATCATTTGGTGTGGAGGAATATCATAGGAACTCTATATGATATGATAATTATAGGATTTTTTCCTTTAGAGCCAATTGGTTCATAGGAATAGATTCATATACTCCACATTTCAAAGGAAAATAAACATGATATCATTTTTATAGCTTTAGAGCCACTTGGTTCATATGAATGGATTCCTATAGTCCCACAATTTCAAAGGAAAATAAACATTTGCATATATTCAATACAAAAGTTCCTATGATGTGAACCAAATGACATCTCTTTTTCTAATCCCTCCTCATAGGAATTGACGTACATGTCATCTCTAGATTCATTAGAAAAGTTCCTATAATGTGAACCAAATGACATATCTTGTCCAATCCCTACTCATAGGAATTGAGAGACATGTCATCCCTTTCCCTCCAACTTCCATGTATACATCTTCTCTATTCCTAAATAGCTAGTACAACCCACTAGTAGCTTTTTTCATGGACATGCATGCAAGTCATAAATCACATTGTTTTTGTACTCTATGCATGCAAGCACCACATCATCAATTCGTGCATGTTACTCATAAGTTATTTCTTGCATTAGATTTTGTATTGACAATGTATGTGTTGGTCACATGCACACATATGTAGTTCACATTCACATTTTTGTTAGAAATGTCATCCTTCTAACTGCAATTCATTTTTTCTCTTTGTATTACATATTCATTTTAAGCATACATTCACTTCCCATTAGTTATAGTTGTTTTTGGAGGAACTTTTATGCATTATTTTGAGTAGCAAATTTCATGCGGCCGCAAGTATATCAAAATGCGGGGCCCATGCGTCATTGCCTTTCGGTTGAACCTACGTCCACAATTTTTTGTACCACGTATATCTCCACTGGTCCTCGAACCCAAAATGCCGCCTCCTTCCCATAAAACCAAGCGGCCCACCCGTGTTAAAGCATTGATTCAAACTCAATCCCTCTCCCGTTTACTACGCCGTGGCCCCGCACGCCGTAGTACTCCTACAAACCCTACCCACTGCACACATCATTGGTTATCTTCAAGAACACGAGGGAGAAGTCGATTTGTAGTGGAGGCTCCTACTCGAGGGTGCCCTAGGTAGCTGTCGCACGCATCATTGGTTTTCTCTCTCTTTATGCTCTTGCGCCCTAGAGTGAAATGATGGTTGCTTCATTCGTCCAGCTTAATGCGGAAAAGGAGGGCTTTGTGATTTGACCCCTGATCGCTCATTTACTACTACTGCGGTGCTATGACCGGGGTGCCTCCAAGTGCAACCGCTGCTCCGGACTGTAATTTGGTGCATCACACGTGGAACAAGACGATGGATGAGCCACATGCTAGCCAAAGGGGTCCTGTTAAGTGTGTCGCCATTTCGTGTGTGGACTGACCCCGCTTGAGTTGCTACGCCAACACGACAAGAGCAGCCTACGACTTGGTTTTGCTCCTTGGTGAATCCCGACTATATTGATCTAAAAAGGTGCTACTCCATCCATCTCGGTTTATAGGGCATGCATGTAGTTCTAGGTCATCCATTTGACTAAGTAAATATGAGTTACTATGCCACAGAAAGTATATCATTGGATTCTTAAGCGGATGTAGTTTCTAAACATATTATTGTTCATCACATAGTACTATATATCTAGTTAAATTCTCAACCTAGAACGACGTGCATGCCTTGTAAATCAAGACGGAGGAAGTAGTAAAAATGAGGTGTTTTTACCGAGCGTTGGGAGGGGGAGCATGGCCTGTCATGCGGTCCCACGTGTCATGATGTACCAAGGCAATGTGCGTCCCTCTTGAGACCGAACAATGGTAGAAGCAATACGTGGTTTTCTTGAAGTAAGGCGATGTTAAACAATGGTTGCTTCGTCTATCTGGGAAGGTGTGCGACATTGTGATTTGACATCTCATTGCTCATTACTACTACTGGGGCGCTACGACTGGGGTGCATTCCCCTGCTGTTCTGCACTATTATTGGGTGCATGACACATCGACCCGGTTGCTATATGTCCCACATGTCGGCAAGAGGAAGTACTGAATTCATGAAAGCGAGCGTCTCTACTCTTTTAGTATGACGTAGGACTACAAGACACAGCTTGGTTTTTGCTGCTTCGCGCAATCCATCGATACAAACCCGGACTGAAAAAGGTGAGGGCGGGTCTTCTCCCGCGCGGCAGGTAGGGGAGTTTGGCATAGTTTGTTCGAGGCAATAAGGCAGGAAGGGAAACAAGCAAATAAAGGTTGAGCGACTTAGTTTGGGGAAAATCTGATTTTACGGAGTAGTACGTACCCACTATGGAGGTAGTACTACATACCAGTCCCTCCTTTCCTATTTATAGGGCTCATCTAAAAAACTCGTTTAGATTTTGAGGTGCATTAAATCACCCGATGCAAGCAGTATCAAGAGAAAACCCACCAATGCATGTAGAAGTTCATGAAAATTTAGTGGTCATGCATGCATCCGTTGTAATTAATGCATCGGTAAACATAACTTCTTGAGAAAACCGTGGGTACTAATTACTTGTGCAAACTATGAAATTAATTGCACCATTCACCATCTACCTTGGTTGGAGATATTTTGAAACTGAGCCATAAAAACTGGAAAGGAGGGAGTAGTAACATAGCCTAGGGTAGCTTGATGCACCACGGACTCCAAGGAAATTGTTGTAGTACTACTACTCCTACTACTAAAAGACATAGTATATTTCAAACAATATGATAATATCTCTAACCAATGTAGGGACGAGGAGTAATGGAGGGAGTAGTAAAATTTTCTCCTCGTCCTGCGAGCCACCATGCACGTGCATGAAGGAGCGGGCATAGGAGTCATAATCAAGCTTCTCCTCATCCTACGACTCTGCGAGCCACCGCGCCCGTGGGCGGGGGAGACGGCGTACTAAGCAAGCTTCTCCTCATTCTGCAAGTTGATGGGACACATCAAAAGTAATACGTATAGGGCATCTCTAGTGTATATATAGAGCCTTGCCGGTAAGGTAGGCCCCACATGGTTTGCCTCTTATCAAATGAAAAAAATCACAATGTATAGAGACTTTAACCAGCCTCTAAGGTGGGCCCTAGCAGAAATTAAAAAAGAATCGATTAGCAACACATTTGTCCAATCAGTACTATTTCTCTTGTACTCCCACTTTCTTATGCTTCCTAAGACTAGCCACAATGCATAGTAACATACACTAATAACATACACATATCCCTACACTATGTTACTACCTTCATAGTTGGTAGTAACATAGGTGTGGTGTCATGCAAATCTTCATTTATTAGGTTATAGACTCATAGTGCATTGGGACATGTGATGTTATGGTAACTAGCTAAGTTACTCAAACTACCTCTCTCCTAATTAACTCATTGCCACATAAGAAAATTTGCTTAGTTGGACTTGATGTTACTGCTAACAATTAGAACCAGATGGATTGTTACATTGTTAGAGGCATCCTCTGAGGTTAGACGCGATGCTAGCCAATTTTTTGTTAGAGGCAGTTCATGCAATGTATAGAGGCCTGCCTTTAAGAGCATAGAGGGCTTAGAGGAAAGAAAAAAACATACATTGTGGATTCCGTAAGTGCCTACTTTCCGGTCTATATGACTCAATTTAAAATCCGCAATGCATCCATAATAGATGCTGAGTGGTGGAATAAGTTTGTTACTTCCATAGTTCGCAAAAGTACCGAGGATGCGAGATGGTGAACGGAGGGAGTATGATACCATTAGTACTACAGTTCTTTCGGAAGGGTTTTAGTAGTCCCTCCCATTCACATTTTCACATTTCAAGCTTCAATAAAAATGTTGCACGCAAGGATTAAGAGAAACCTCAGCAATGCATGTACTCCCTCAATCCATTTAGGGTATAAAATGCATTTTGGAGGCTAACTTTAACCACATATTTGAGCAATAATATGACATCCAACTTACACAAATCTTACCATCAAATCCGTATGTGGTCATTATACTAATAACACATGCATGTGTTGCAATTAATACATAGATAAGGTAGTAAACACTCACTATCTAGTAGGAGTAGTAATAGTAGTACTCTAAACTACTACTACTATGGGGCCATCCTAATGTGTCTCGGCAGAAGACCGCGAACACTGATTATTCGTTCATATTTAAATTTGTTTCCACACAACAAAATATCCATGGAAACAACACATGGCAAAATTTCACGGTGAACGGTGGATTTTAATGTGCTGGGAGGGGTGGGGCTGTTTGGATCTTACCTGGGGTAGCCAAAATATTGGCGACCCTTTTGTCCATCGTGCCTTTGCCACCAATGAACGAGGAACAGCTCGGGTGCTCATGCATCCTCCAGCGCGCGAGTTGGAGATGAGCTCGCATGAGCTGTGCTTTTTTTGTCCCACCATGCTGCCCGAGCCGGCCGCAGACCGACCGACGACCCGTGGATTACACCATCCAACCGTAGCTCACACATTCTGATGTCAACTCAACCAACGGGATGGAATTTCATGCAAACACAATGATATTTCATATAAACAATGACGGAATTCATATAAAATACCGGATTTTGATACAAACATGACATATTTCATTACATTCAAATCAACTAAGCGGTGCTAGTCCTGAACAGCACAGGTATAATAATACCTAGCCTAAATGGTCGCTGCCGACCATTTCTCTTCCTCATGCCTGGCAGCACGATCACCGGACTACCGGGAGCCCTGGAGGTATATGCTTCAGCGCAAAGGACGGCTCGCTTCCCCACCGCTCAACTGACATCGTTGGCTGATCAGTTGATTCCAAAGATGGAGTCTGAAGGGGGCTTCTCCGCTTCGACGAAGGTCCTCGCAACAAAAGGATCTGGCAAGACACCGGCTATGTACACTGGCGTCGCCTCCATGCTGGCCTTCATGGGACCCAAGTAGCAGCGGCCTCCCGTGTTCTACTTCTCCTTGATGATGGCGACAGACGCGAAGGTGCTGGCTACCGACTCGTCGCTCTCCACGCACCCGGCTTTTGTCTCTGCTTGCATGGTGTGGCCGCAGGCACGGGAGTCTCAGCCATAGAAATGGGAGACGCGGTCGCAGACACGGGATGCGCGGTACGAGGCGACAGCATGGCCGGTAGCAAGGACTCCCGTGCTCTCCGCCGTGCCGGCGTGGAGCAGCTCGCTGCTCCTCGTCGAGCTAGCCTGGAGCGGTGAGTTCTTGAACCGTGCGCTGGCTTGGGGCGGCAACTGGCTCCGTCGGGCGAGGGGAGGGAGTTGGATCAGCGAGCAGCATAGCTTGTATCCGGCGGGCTCGGCGGGCCACCCAGCCGGCTTGGATGCGGGATAACTACTCTTCGTAAGCCACTGTAAGAGTGGACAAAATGGTGAAGGAGGAGATAGGGGAGCGGCGGAGGCCTACAATTCTTGGCCGGCATCTAGCCTCATTTAAATAGGAAATTAAATAGATGGTGGATGGGAGGAGCTCGGCCGACATTGCGTTTAATGCCGAGCCGGTCATGAACGGACGTATATCGAGAGTGGGTTTCTTGGCTTCCACACGGGTTTCATGGAGGCGTTTGAATGTGGCAAGGAGGCGTGTTTAGCCGGGCGTGCAGTGAGCGACGCCCTCGACTCTGACGTACGACATCGCGCCGGTCTTCCACTGACGTGTGGGATCGTTGTGTTCCTGGCCTGTATGTTAGTGACCCAACGCAGGCAGCGCATGACAAAGGAGCTTTTGGTGGGCCAAGGCCATCAGAAGCGGGCATTTCATAAACCGATGATTGTTCATTGAGTGTGACGTCATCTATTTCATGTAGAAAAGGCTACTATATAATGTAAGAGAATTTTAAAATTTTCATATATGCATTGATAGCCTGCTCGATACGTTGTGATTCATAAAGACCGCTGCAAACATCCATGTCCTATTATCACAGATATGATTAATATCCGTAACAATCCATGTCCTTAACAAAGGGTGCATGCACGTATAGGTTGAGTGTGTGTCTAGCACCGTGTATTGTGTGCATATAGGCATGTGAGTGTTGCGTGTGTGCATGTGTACATTTTAGTGTTGCATGCATGTGTGCGTGCGTGCGTGTGTTCGTGAGTGCTTGTGTACATGTCAGTGTTGCACGCCTGCATGCGTGCGTGTGTTCGTATGAGTGATGCGTGCGTGCATGTGTATGTACATGTGAGTATTGCATGCATGTATGCGGGTGTTGCGGGCGTGTTTGTGCGCATGTGTGATGAGTTTGTATTCACCACAGTGGCTCGTGCATGCGTGCAATTAAAACGGCTGGCTCAGCATATCATCACAAGGAGATCCTTGTTCGCTGTGGTTAGGGTGCACGGGCTGCCAACCAGAGGTCTCACAACTTCGTATCCCCACCGATCACTAATTTATTACCATTTCTTTCTTTCATATACACGCTGATAGGTACGCGCTGAAGGGGGGGCTCTATGGAAATGTGCGCTGCTGAATGTGGACCTTTGATTGGTCAATTGATCGTGTCATCAACAAATTACGGAGCTCTATGGTGAGCCAGTGACTGTATGATCACCAAAAAATGTATTTTATTAACCCATTATAGACTCAAACTACCATTTCTTTCTTTCATATACACGCTGATAGGTGGGACCCACGGTTACGCGCGCTGATGGTGCAATACTAGTTGCGCCACGTGGAACGTTTGACTGGTCAATTGATGGTGTCATCAACAAAATACGGAGTTGTACGGGTGAGCCAGTGACCATATAATCATGACATGTATTTTTTTAACACAGTACAGATGCAAGCGCTCATATATACGCGCAAACACTCACTGCAATAAGCGCACACACGCAGACCCTACCCGTATTAGCACCTTCTAGAGAGTGAGCTAGCATATGATCTTGAGATTCTCCGAAGTCACCATAGGTGCCTCGTATTCGAGGGGAACGTCTCCTCCCACTGAACGCACATCGCCGGAAAATACTGAAATTAATCCAGGATAAATGTGAGCACCAGGACTTTAACTCTGATGTGCTGGGGAAACCACTGTCCTCCTAACCATCCAACCACAGGTTGGTTAGCACCACAAAATGTATATGGTGACCGTGATGAGCTTATTCTGAAGTCAAGTGACCATATCATGCTTTCGCTTCAAATACAATGACCGTAAGTGTCATCAACAAAATACAGAGCACACATCAAATACAATGTCCATCAGTGGCATCAACAAAATACGGAGACGTATCGTGAGCTAGATACCATATGATCACCACGAGAATGTATATGGTGACCGTAATGAGCATATTCTGAAGTCCAGTGAACGTATAGTGCTTTCGCTTGAAATACAGTGACCGTCACGCGTGAATGTGTCAAGGGCCTGCATACTTTTAGAGGGCCGAGAGATAGTTTGTGTGCATACGTGAAAGTGGTATAGAAAGAGGGGGTGTTCGGTGGAGACAAGGAGAGATATGCCCTTCGTTTCTCTTTCTCGTGACTATTATTTTAGGAGAAAATATAAACATTCACAATGTAGAACAAGTATTATTGGATGCACCATGCAATTAACTTTCATGTATAATACTGTACTACTGTATATGCTTATTTTCTTAGTGGCCGATTACGTGTGGGGTGTGGTGGGCACATCATTTCTAGTTGTGGTGGGTCAACGTGAGGACTCATGGGTCGGTTCCATCCTGCACCACATAGGTTGGACCGAGACACATTATACAAAGACCCATGTGGAGGACTTGGCGTACAAAACGAAGCTACCAGAGTCATGGAGGACTCTATCAACATTGATGATAAGCCGACTATATATGATTTGTAACCCTAGGCCCCGAGTATGTTCTAGAAGCCCGGGGCTAGTTCATCGATAGTATACACACACAATGCCTAGTATTCATGTGTACTTTGTACACACCCCTATCACAAATATACAGTACCAGGAGTAGGCTTTTTCCCCAACTGCAAGGGCCCGGACTTGGGTAAAACTTTGCCTCGTATTACCATCCAGCCTAACAATCAGGGATGTCCTACTGAATGATCTGATGGAATCATATCTGCCAACTAGTAAGAGAGAGGTGTGTATGTTGGGGGGGGGATGTGTGCGAGAGTGGCCTAAAGATAATGTGCATGCATGAGACATGTAGGCACATATATGTGCCTATAGAGGGCTAGTAGAGACCATGCTGGTGTATATATGCATGTGAGAGAAATAGTGTTTTCCAACTGAGATTAGTGAAAAGAGTGGTACATAGTAGTAAGAAAGAGAGAGGGAGATATATATATAGAGTGTGTGCGTGAGACACCCCGACACCTTGGGAGAGATTGTGAGCATGTGTGAGAGAGAAATGCCTATGTATATAAAGTGTGTGCAGTTATGCGTTAGATAGAGAGATATATAGCGTGTGTGTGAGAATGGGCCAAGGCATAGTGCATATACGTATACAAGGCGGATCTAACCATTAAATTAGAATAAAAATGGCATTTATTATTTTTGGATGAGATCATGAATTTTGCAATTTGAGTATGAATGAACATCGGTCTATCAGACAGCCATACTCTATTAAATTATAGCATCTACATGTGTTTATTTCATATTATTGATCCATAGAGTGAGAGTGGTTTGAAATTCAGACAATGCATTGCTTTTGCAATTCATATATAAACATTAATTAGTGCACTCCATGTTGTTAGTGTGAAGCACTTTATACATTTGTCACTTACATGGATACATTCCAAATTGCTAGCTATGAAATAGAATACATGTTGAATTCAACATAAAGGGGGTTTCGAAGATCCAAATTCAAAGGAAGGGCATTCATCTATTTGAATCCGAGATAATGGCATATTTAAATCAGATCTAAAAGGGGGCATCAATCTTTGTTGTGCGTTTGAACATGCTATATATTCATACGCGCGTCTAAATATCTTTTTGCAACCAACGAGATTCTATCCGGAACCATGCATGAAGTGAAGTAATATGCATATTTTTAAATATATACTAGTGTACAATGTATATTCAAATGCACCCCCTCCATTCCAAAATAATCGTAGTTTTAGGATTTTCAAGAGTCAAGATTTGTAAAGTTTGACAAATCCCGAAAGTTCAATTCAAGAGAACTGAAAACATTGATGCTTCTGCTCCCAAATATTGAATGAAGCGACAAATAAGCCTCTGGTCACCCGAAGCCGTGTAACATCCCAAATTTTCAATTTGGAATGTTATACATTAGATCATCATTGCATATCATATTTTCTTGCATTTTGGCTTGATCCTCAAAATTCTACGCAACTCAAGGATCCGAGGAGAGAGTTGGGGGTTTCTTTATTTTCATATTTGAGTTTTCTCAAATTTTGAAAAGAGGATCGTTTGATTTTAATTATTTTCTCTTCAAATATTTCTTCTATGAAAATAAAAGAGAGGGGATAAAATGACTTTCCCAAAATAAAGAAATATTGGTGACTTAATATTAAAATCAAATAAGATTTTTTATTCAGAGTTCTATTGCTATTTTATTTGAATTAGGAAATAATGTGTGTTTTTCAAAATTGCATTAGAGGCCCAAATAAATGTTCACCCGGTCCGTCTTATTTTTAGAGGATGGGGAAAATTTATTTCAGGATTTTTGGAGTCCGTTTAGTATTTCTTTTATTTGTTTTTCTGTTCGTGGAATTATTAAAAAAAAGTTTGAACCAACTCCGGGCCTTAACCTGCCAGGACTCCCCAGGCCAGCCCCCTTTATAAGCCGCCCGACCGAACCCCTGAAGCCCACCCGAGCCCAGCTGCCCTGCACCGAAACCCTAACCCTAAGTCACGCCGCTGCACCGCGCCGTCGTCGCCGCCGCCGCCACCGCCCGCCGCCCCGCCGCCGGAGTTGACCGCCGCCGCCGCCGCCGTCTCGATCTATAAGGTAGCCGTCGGTTTTAATCTAAAAACCATTCGATTTTTTAGAACCCGCGGTTATTTTTTATTTTCTACTAGATCAGTTTTATTTTTTTAGGTTTAGTTATTTAGCGAATGCCCATTCGTTTGTTCGTTTTAACGAACGATTCACCGATTAGCCACAGACAGCGAACGTTCGTCCGTTAGCCTGTTCGTTAGTCTTTCTTTTTCCAGGGTTTTTCCATGATTATTTTCGATCGCGATTTCAGTCCGAATCTTAGTTTTAGTTTATCTTTTCGCTCGTTTATCGGAATCAGGCGATTCAAGCGCCTAGATCTTCGTTTCGAAGCCCTCTTTCCGTTTAACCAACTTGAACAAGATTTTGGTACTGTAAAATTTGACTTAGTCTAGATTAGTAAACATATCTTGTCTCTTTTGCAGTTTGAGTTTCGTTGCTTCGTTTGTTTTGATTCTTTTTATAAACCTGATTTCTTAAGTTGAAGTTTCTGGTTAGATCTCTTATTTGAGTTTTACCCGTGCTTCTAATTGAGTGCTTATTGTATGCTTGTTTGTTTGTGATAGAGTACCCAGAGTGCGAAGCGTGCTACTACGAGTCTCTAGGTTTCGCGGATCATCAGCAAGGCAAGTAACACATTGATCATACCTCTTTACTACCCAGTTTTATTGCATTAGATCATTCCTCAAACCTTGCATGATCAGGATCTGATTAATATGTGGGTTTTTTGGAAGTAGATGAGGTAGTACCTATTCACCTATTTATTATCAAACCCTTGGGAGTTACTTCTACGTACTGCTTATATTGCTATGCTATGCTAGTAGACGTGGATTGGGTGAGTGTATCCATGACATATGTGAGTATTGTTAATTATTGGTTAACTTAAGGTGGCAACTTTAATACACATCTGGGTGGATTGAGGCACCTGGAGAACCCAGTGTTGTCTGTTTTTCTGGAAATCCCGCGGTACCGTGTGATTCTCCTATGGACCGCCACCCAGGCTCAAAGGGATCATAATATTATTCATGCTAGAAACTTCCGTGTGCAGCCACAAGCTATTATGGGCTCTAGCATAGTTGATTAAGTTGCAAGACCTCTTTCAGTGGTGGGCTAGCAGATGTAGGGGAAAATAGGTGTAACTGTCCATCCAGAGTAAAGTGTTATTGTTTCTGAAAGACTGTGTCTCGGTCATACGTTTCTCAAACACCATGTTGTGCGAGAAATCCAATGGAGGAGATCGAGTCTTGTGGGGAAAAGTGCGCAAACTGCTGTAGAGTGTACAAACTAATCATGGTTAGCCGTGTCCCTGGTTATGGACATCTTGAGTATCTGGTTCTTGGATTATCATGTTGATCTCACCAGGTTACTTAAATAAATTGATTGGGTTTAATGATGGTGCTTAACTGGGATTGAGTTGGAGGAACCGTCTCAATGTTTAACAACCACCATGACAGTTAAATCAAATTTATTCCTTTGTTGTAGGAAAAAATTGGCTTTATGCAAAACAGTAACCATAGAGCTTTACACCAGCCATATTGCATGTAGTGATAGCAATTATCTGTTCATTACTCTATGTGTTACATTGCCAGCATATTCCATGTGCTGACCCATTTTCGGGCTGCAACATTCATGTTGCAGACTTTTCAGACGACGAGTAAGGTGCCTTAGGTCATGATCTTTCACTCAGTGATGCCGTTGGAGTTGATGGACTCACTTTATCTTCCAAGCCTTCCGCTGTTATCATTTTTAGATGGCCTTAAGCCATTTATTGTAATAGTTCTCTTTTGAGACATTCGATGTAATAAGTGTGTGATTGCTACTCTGTTATAAATCCTTCAAGTACTGTGTGTGTCAGCATTACCGATCCAGGGATGACACTGATGCACAGAGATCAGACTGTTTGAGGTCTGGTCGCAAGATGGTATCAGAACACACACTGACTGTTGGGCACGACCACTAAGCTAAAGCCCTAGATCACTACTCTCTTCTCATTTCTGACTTCTCTCCCTTTTCTACTCCTTAGGATGGCGGATGCAAGGAACAAGTTAGCGCAACCGGATGAAGATACACCTTTTGGACGACACTTGAAGGAAGTCACTAGATACCTGAGAATAGAATACCAAGCTTCACCAGGACCTACATTGCCACTTTACCAGGAGAGGAGCGTTGGATGATTCAAGTTCAAGTTCTAGGGAGCACGCTCATGCCAGTCACCGAGGCCATAGAGTATTCCTTTGATGTACCAACCTGGAGTCTAGGAAAGAGCATGGCAGCCCACATCGCCATGGGACGCATTGGAGAACTTTACCACAAGGATCTCAAGGACACTATCTATCAGATATGTGGGCGCCGAGATGAGAAATGGGAGATGATCAGCACCAGGAAAGATATATCCATTGCAACTTTTATCCAGGAGTTAAACCAACACATTCGTCGCCAGGAGAACCAGATGTGCGCAGGCATGATAGATCTGAAGAAGGCAATGACCAGGATCACGGAGCTGGAAGAAGAACTCAAGTCTACACGTGATGGATACAAGGAGGAAATGACGATACTCGTGGAGAAGAATGACGATCTGACAAGGAAGCTAGGAGTGTTCATGGGAGACCCCGCGCCAGGTGGAGAAGACGATGATTCCACTTCTCTGGAGAACTACATCCTCATCAACGACACCGACTCGGACCCCAATGATAGCGATGATGACTATGTTGATGAAGCTGGAGCAGATATCATGGAGTCTTCCACCGATCAAACTTTCTAGTCGACCACCATATCAGTAGTAGTATTCCCCCATGTAAATAGTATAGTCCGAGCACTTTTGTAATGATAGTTAGACCGATTGTATGCCCTTGTTTGAATTGATTGAAGTGATATTGATTGTGTTTGTCTCATGAGCATATGGGTAGTGTTTTCCCTCTAGACCTCATTCTATTCTGTTTTCTCATCTTTTCTAAAACTATCAGATGCCTCCGAGACATGACAATGGATTTGCTTTCCCATCGGAACTCACCTAGTTGATCCAGCAACAGAATACCCTGATGCAGCTACTAGTGCAGAATCAGAACCAGGGGAACAACAACAACCCACCACCACCACCACATGTTGATCACTTAGCCCGTTTCCTAAGGCTGAATCCGCCAGTGTTTTCCACTAGCACCGAGCCGATAGTTAGAGATAATTGGCTCCGCAAGATTGGAAGGGAGTTGACCACTGCAGGACGCACATATGCGGAGAGAGTGCGCTTCACCGCACACCAGCTTGATGGACCCGCAGCATCATGGTGGGAGAATTTCACAGCCACTTACCCCATCGACACTGTCACATGGGATCAGTTTCAGCAGGCGTTGGCACTGCCCATGTTTCAGCAGGAGCTATGGCCATGAAGAAGCACGAGTTTTGCAACTTGCGCCAAGGAGGACGCACAGTAGGCCAGTATGTGGATGACTTTATTAACTTAGCACGTTATGCCCCTGATGACATGCTACAGACGCCGCTAAGCAGGAGAAGTTTCTGGAAGGACTAAATGATGAGCTGAGCATGCAGTTGATGGTGGCAAACTTCAACAACTACCAAGAGTTGGTAGATAGAGTGCTCATGATAAAAGGGAAGGAACAACAGATAGACAACCACAAGGATAAGTATGGACAAGGGAAGTACAATTCGGGAGCTCAGCAGAAACCCCGTTTTACCCCGAACTCAGGAGGACACATTCACCATAACCATGGAGGCCATAATTCTAATGGAGGGATTCCGCATAACCATAGTGGCCCCAAGAATGGAAATGGGAATGGAGGAAGCAATGGCCAGAACCGTTCCAACCCAGCAACGCCCGCCAAGAAGGATCTAAGTCACATTACTTGCTACAAGTGCGGAAAGAATGGACATTACGCCCTAGAGTGTCTTTAAGCTAAGAATGGAAATGGCAATGGAAGCTCTGGGAAGAAGCCCAACCCCTTCAACAGGGGACAAGTGAACCACATTAGTGTGGAGGAGGTTGAAGCACAACCAGATGCAGTAATAGGTAAGTTTTTGGTTAAGACATTTACTGCAATTGTTCTTTTTGATACTGGTGCATCGCATTCATACATATAAAGGGGATTTGTGGATAAGTATAAATAGCCCACCAAGGTTCTTAGAACATCTATGTTAGTAAGTTCACTGAGAGCGGAACATATGGCAAGTCAAGGATGTTTTCAGATGCCATTGACCATATGTAGGCATGTTTTCCCTTCGGATTTGATAATTCCGGAGTCACAAGGATTGGATGTGATTCTGGGTATGGATTGGCTATCGATGTATGGAGGAAACATTGATTGTGCCTGTAAGTCGATTTTGCTCACCACCACAGAAGGAAGAAGGATTAGGTATGTATCCAGATATATGCCTAAGAGTACTCAAGTGAGTTCCTTATCAGGAGTTGTACAGGAGCAAGTACCAGTGGTGAAGGATTTCCCTGACGTATTTCCCGAGGAGTTGCCAGGCATGCCACCAGATAGAGACATTGAGTTTTTGATTGAACTCTTGTCAGGCACATGGCCAATATCTAAGAGACCGTACAAGATGCCCGCAAAGGATTTGGAGGAAATTAAGAAGCAGATTAAGGAGTTACTGGATAAAGGCTATATTCACCCAAGTTCGTCACCTTGGGGATTGCCAGTGCTTCTAGTGGAGAAGAAGGATGGATCGTTGAGGATGGTTGTTGATTATCGTGGATTGAATGAGGCGACGATCAAGAACAAGTACCCACTGCTGATGATCAACGATTTATTTGACCAGTTGCAAGGAGCTAAAGTATTTTCCAAGATCGATCTGCGATCAGGATGTCACCAGCTGAAGATTCGAGAGCAGGATATACCTAAGACAGCTTTTACCACAAGGTACGAGCTATATGAGTATACTGTTATGTCATTTGGTCTGACTAACGTGCCTGCCTATTTCATGAACATGATGAACAAATTATTTATGGAGTTTTTGGATAAGTTCGTCATGGTGTTCACTGATGACATATTAGTCTACTCGAAGAATGAAGAAGAACATTTGCGTTTGGTACTTAGGAAGCTCAGAGAACATCAGTTATATGCCAAGTTCAGCAAGTGTGAATTTTGGTTGAAGGAAGTTGGATTCCTCAGACATGTTATATCCGGAGAAGGAATAGTAGTAGACCCCACCAAGGTTGTCACTGCGACAAAATTGGGAAGCACCCACGATAGTTGGAGAGATCCGGAGTTTTCTTGGACTCGCAGGATACTACAGGAGGTTCATTGAGAATTTCTCCAAGATTGAAAAGCCCATGACAAAGTTGTTGAAGAAGGACACCAAGTTCAAATGGACTGAGGAATGTGAGGCTAGTTTTCGGGAGTTAAAGAAACACTGGGTTACAGCTCCAGTGTTGATTCTTCGAGATCAACACAAGGATTACCAGGTGTATTGCGACGCTTCTCGTCGAGGACTAGGAGCAGTGCTTATGCAGGATGGAAGAGTGGTTTCATATGCCTCACGACAACTTAAACCACATGAGATAAATTATGCTATGCACGATTTGGAGTTAGCAGCCGTAGTGCATGTGTTGAAGACATCGAGACATTTTCTCATCGGAAATCACTATGAGGTGTACACAGATCACAAGAGTTTAAAGTATATCTTCACGCAGAAGGAGCTGAATCTCAGGCAAAGGAGATGGTTGGAGCTCATCAAAGATTATGATATGAAGCTGCGTTATCACCCCGGAAAGGCTAACATAGTAGCTGATGCATTGAGTCGCAAGAGCCATGTTAATACACTCTTGACCGGAAAGTTACCCAAGGAGTTAGCAGAGGATCTTCATGAGCTATGTTTGGAAATAGTTCCGAGATGCTATGAAGCAGCATTGGAAGTTCAGTCTACTTTGATGGCTAAGCTTAGAGAAGCTCAGAAGATGGACAAGGAGATAATCGAGATAAAGGAAAGAATGAGCAAAAGGAACAGCCAAGGGATTTCGTGAGGACGAACGCGATACCTTATGGTTTGAGAACCGCGTATATGTGCCCAATGATCCGGAAATCAGGAAGTTGATACTGCAAGAGGCCCATGATTCTTCGTACTCGATTCACCGAGGGAACACCAAGATATATCTGGATTTGAAGGACAATTTCTGGTGGACAGGTATGAAAAAGGATATTGCATAGTATGTAGCATTTTGTGATATTTGTCAGAGAGTGAAGGCAGAGCATCAGAAGCCAGCAGGATTGTTGCAGCTGTTGCCGATACCCGAATGGAAGTGGGATAAGCTAGGCATGGACTTTATCACGGGATTTCCCATGACTTGCTCAGGCTATGACTTGATATGGGTTGTAGTCGATCGTTTGACGAAGGTAGCTCATTTCATCCCAGTGAAGACCACTTACACCAGTGCTAGGTTGGCCAATATATACATGACCATGATCGTATGTCTGCATGGAGTTCCGAGGACCATTTTATCAGATAGAGGAACCCAGATTACCTCAAAGTTCTGGAATCAGTTGCACGAAATTTTGGGTACCAGGCTAGAATTTAGTACAACTTTTCACCCACAGACTGATGGACAGACTGAGAGAGTTAATCAGATTCTGGAGGACATGTTGAGAGCCTATGCGCTAGATTATGGATCTAGTTGGGACGACAACCTGCCATATGAAGAGTTCTCTTACAATAACAACTACCAAGCTAGTTTGAAGATGGCCCCTTTCGAAGCTTTGTACGGAAGGAGGTGCAGGACCCCGTTGCTGTGCGATGAAGTTGGAGACCGTCAGTTGTTTGGACTAGATTTGATTAAAGAGTCTGAAGAGAAGGTTAAGTTGATTCGCGATAGACTCAAGGTAGCCCAGGCCAGGCAAAAGAGCTATGCAGATTCTAAATGCAAGGAGACAATTTACAAAGTCGGAGACAAAGTTTATCTATGAGTGTCCCCACTTCGAGGAGTTAAGCGTTTTGGAGTCAAGGGAAAATTATCACCACATTTAGTGGGACCATACAAAGTCTTGGAACGTATGGGAGAAGTTGCTTACAAGTTGGAGCTGCCCGAAGGATTGTACGGACTTCATGATGTTTTCCACGTTTCTCAGTTGAAGAAGTGCCACACAGAGATGGGTGATATTCCTCTAAGAGATACAGTGCCTCTGGAAGTGATTCGGTTGGATAGTCATTTGACCTATGAGGAGAAACCAGTGAGGATTCTCGAGTTTGATAGTCGAGTCACGCGCAGCAAAGTCATCAAGTTCTGCAAAGTTCAGAGCCACCATACCAAAGATGAACCAACCTGGGAATGAGAGGAAGACCTACGGAAGGACCACCCACACCTATTTTATCGCCAACCTGAATCTCGAGGGCGAGATTCATCTTAAGGGGGGTAGGTTTGTAACATCCCAAATTTTCAATTTGGAATGTTATACATTAGATCATCATTGCATATCATATTTTCTTGCATTTTGGCTTGATCCTCGAAATTCTACGCAACTCAAGGGCCCGAGGAGAGAGTTGGGGATTTCGTTATTTTCATATTTGAGTTTTCTCAAATTTTGAAAAGGAGGATCGTTTGATTTTAATTATTTTCTCTTCAAATATTTCTTCTATGAAAATAAACGTGGGGATAAAATGCCTTTCCCAAAATAAAGAAATATTGGAGATTTAATATTAAAATCAAATAAGATTTTCTATTCGGAGTTCTATTGCTATTTTATTTGAATTAGGAAATAATGTGCGTTTTTCAAAATTGCATTAGAGGCCCAGATAAATGTTCACTCGGTCCGTCTTATTTTTGAAGGACGGGGAAAATTTATTTCAGGATTTTTGGAGTCCGTTTAGTATTTCTTTTATTTGTTTTTCCGTTTGCGGAATTATTTTAAAAAAAAGTTCGAACCGACTCCGGGCCGTAACCAGCCAGGACTCCCCAGGCCGGCCCCCTTTATAAGCCACCCGACCGGACCCCCGAAGCTCACCCGAGCCTAGACGCCCCACGCCCAAACCCTTACCCTAAGCCGCGCCGCCGCCCGCACCAGCCGCCGCCGCCGCCGCTGCGCCGCTCCGCTGCCGCGTCGCCGCTCGCCGCCCCGCCGACGCCGCTGCTGGAGGTGACTGTCGCCACCTTCGTCTCGATCTACGAGGTAGCCATCGGTTTTAATCTAAAAACCGCTCGTTTTTTTAGAACCCTCAGTTATTTTTTTACTAGATCGGCTTTATTTTTTTCAGTTTAGTTATTTAGAGAACGCCCGTTTGTTCGTTTTAACGAACGATTTTCACAAATTAGCCGCAGACAGCAAACGTTCGTTTGTTAGCCTTTTCGTCAGTCTTTATTTTTCCAGGGTTTTTCCGCGATTATTTTCGATCGTGATTTCAGCTCGAATCTTAGTTTTAGTTTATCTTTTCGCTCATTTATTGGAATCAGGCGATTCAAGCGCCTAGATCTTCGTTTCGAAGCCCTCTTTCTGTTTAACGAACTTGAACAAGATTTTGGTACTATAAAATTGGACTTTAGTCCAGATTAGTAAACGGATCTTGTTTCTTTCGCAATTTGAGTTTCGTTGCTTCGTTTGTTTTGATTCTTTTTATAAACCTGAGTTCTTAAGGTGAACTTTCTGGTTAGGTATCTTATTTGAGTTTTACCCGTGCTTCTAGTTGAGTGCTAATTGTATGCTTGTTTGTTTGCGATAGAGTACCCGTAGTGCGAAGCGTGCTACTACGAGTCTCTAGGTTTCGCGGATCATCAGCAAGGCAAGTAACACTTTGATCATACCTCTTTACTACCTAGTTTTATGGCATTAGATCAATCCTCAAACCTTGCATGATTAGGATTTGATTAATATGTGGGTTTTTGGGAAGTAGATGAGGTAGTACCTATTCACCTGTTTATTATCAAACCCTTGGGAGTTACTTCTACGTACTTCTTATATTGCTATGCTATGCTAGTAGACATGGATTGGGTGAGTTTATCCATGACAGATGTGAGTATTGTTAATTATTGGTTAAATTAAGGTGGCAACTTTAATACACATCTAGGTGGATTGAGGCACGTGGAGAACCCATTGTTGTCTGTTTTTCTGGAAATCCCAGGGTACTGTGTGATTCTCCTATGGACCTCCACCCAGGCTCAAAGGGATCATAAGATTATTCATGCTAGAAACTTACGTGTGTAGCCACAAGCTATTATGGGCTCTAGCATAGTTGATTAAGTTGCAAGACCTCTTTCAGTGGTGGGCTAGCAGATGTAGGGGAAAGTAGGTGTAACTGTCCATCCAGAGTAAAGAGTTATTGTTTCTGAAAGACTGTGTCTCGGTCATTCGTTTCTCAAACACCATGTCGTGCGAGAAATCCAACGGAGGAGATCGAGTCTTGTGGGGAAAAGTGCACAAACCTCTGCAGAGTGTACAAACTAATCATGGTTAGCCGTGTCCCCGGTTATGGACATCTTGAGTATCTGGTTCTTGGATTATCATGTTGATCTCATCATGTTACTTAAATAAATTGATTGGGTTTAATGATGATGCTTAACTGGGATTGAGTTGGAGGAACCTTCTCAATGTTTAACAACCACCATGATAGTTAAATCAAATTTATTCCTTTGTTGTAGGGAAAAAATGTCTTTATGCAAAACTTTAACCATAGAGCTTTACACCAACCATATTGCATGTAGTGATAGGAATTATCTGTTCATTACTCTATGTGTTACATTGCCAGCATATTCCATGCGCTGACCCATTTTCAGGCTGCAAGGTTCATGTTGCAGACTTTTCAGATGATGAGTAAGGTGCCTTAGGTTGTGATCTTTCACTTAGTGATGCCGTTGGAGTTGATGGACTCACTTTATCTTCCAAGCCTTCCGCTGTTATTGTTTTTAGATGGCCTTAAGCCATATTTATTGTAATAGTTCTCTTTTGAGACATTCGATGTAATAAGTGTGTGATTGCTACTCTGTTATAAATCCTTCAAGTACTGTGCGTGTCAGCATTACCGATCCAGGGATGACACTGATGCACAGAGATCAGACTGTTTGAGGTTTGGTCACTACAAGCTGCTCGAGACTAATGTTTGGTGGTAGGAAATTATTGTCCTGACTCTGGCCCGTGTAGCCTATCGGCCCGATGTCCAAAGGTCTAAACCGGGGTAGGTTTGTATCTTCACCAAGATGCTAGTCTCAACCGCCTCCGAGAAGCATTCATACGCCGTGGGCCCCTAAACACCCATGCGCTCAGCCGAAATCTATCCTGCCCACCATTTGGGACACCTGAGATTACTTTCCTACCCCCGACCCGCAATATGTCCGAAATTTTAGATGGGGGCGAAGTTTGTAACTTTCCCCAAATTTCAAACAAGCGCGTCTCAAACCGAAATATTGTCCCCCCTTAGTTCCCCCTCCCTCCATTTCCCCATTTCATACTCCGCGGGCGCCAAAAGGCCCTCTCCACCAGCCACGAAACCTGAGCCTCCTCTGTCCTCCACCCCATCACGCCCAATCCACCACCGCCCTCCTCCATCAGGTAGGAGCCGGTACCCCGATGTTGTCGTCCAATGCAACCGCAACTGCGATGCCCTCAAGGACTTAGCAGCTCAAGCCGAGGCAGGGCTGCCTGCACGATGCCGACGGCGACGTGCGCCATACCAGAACCACTTCGACCACGCCGTCCTGTGCCTCACCGCTGTCGATCCACTATCGCAACCGTTCACCGCACTGGAGATGTTCCCGCTACACCATTGTTTGCCGCCTCAGATATGGTTCCCCACCACCTACAGACGGCCACCGCACCACACTCAGGAACTTGGCCATGGGTTCGTCCAAGGCTCCACTGTCCTCCACAACTTCTTGTTTCCAGTGAACCACAAGAAGATCGTTGGAAAAACAGAAGGAGGACACAACACTACCAGTAGAAAGAGGTATTCCTCTTCCCTTATTCGTGCAAATCTTACGTCTCTACTCACACCGTATTCATCCCACGAAAGAAACTAGTTGAGCGCTTCTTATTGCATCTTCTCCATGATACTAAATGCACAAGGTTTCCTCCCATTTACTATTTCACCTTGGCTAGAGGTCAGTAGTTCGCCTGGATTTCAATTCAGGGTCAGTTGATTTGCAACTAAAAGAAGTAGCACCCGCTTAGGCGCGCGGAGCACCTAGTCTGCCTGTTCGCTGGGGAATAGGCGCATCGGTGTCTATCATAGGGGTGTGGGGTGCAGGAGCTGCTTGCGATTGATCTGGAGGTCGGCGGGGCTTGAAGGGATGGCCGGGGGCAGTGCCAAGCACAACGGTGTGGTGAGGTCGTGGGGAGCGCAGAGGCAGGGGACTGGGCCGGTGGTCGTTGGCGTTTTGAGAAAGATCTTCAACACTTACTGGCTGGAGGTAGATGAAGGCGATCTGCCCATTCTTTGTACATCGGACGGTGCAGAAAAAATGGACTGATCTATTTGTTTTTAGTCGACTGTTATTTTCATAAGACGACACATTGTGGTGTGCTGGAGGAGTATCTGCATTTCCCAGCCATCCCTGTGCTCATATTTCAAAATCCTAGAATCTAGTAATTTCATGTGCCATGCATGTTATCGAGCTATCATATTTCTCCCGTCATTTATTTCTCACTGACCTGCTATCTGCTACTTTTACACTATACTACTTGTGCACACATTTCGCCCATACTCATACTATTGTTTTTTATGCATTGGTATTTTAGACTCTGACGCAATGTTGATGAGTACAGAAAAGAAAAGATAGAAGTCGCTCCAGTGTAGTTCGAAGATAAGCACTAAGCATTTCAGCGCTCTAAAGGGTGTAGTATCAGTAGATGGAGACTGTAAACGTAGCTCTGCAGTTGATGATCTCAATTGCCACACAGAACCATCCCAGGTGCTTGCTTTAACTTTGCGCTGTCAAATGTGGTTGCCTATTGCATATGGTGTCTAGCTTGTATTGCTTCCAAGTTGGTTAAATTGCATCCGCTTACTTTACACATTATACCTTTGATAATGACATGCCTTCATGTTTTTGATACAAACTACATATGTCTATTAACCATGTCCGTACATCAAACTAATGCTCTTTTATATCCCTCATCAATCACTTATGATGAGACAGTCACCCGAGTGGGTTACTGTGAGACGCGCTACTCGTTTAAAGAGTGCAGGATCATCCTCCCCACATTATTCTCAAGAAACAACAAGGTAAATGAAAATAGTCCATATAGCTCTCTAGTTGATGACCGCAATTCCCCTACACCACCATCGAAGGTACTTGCTCTTACTTGGCAATGTGATATGTGGTTGCATGTTGCATATGGTGTCTACCTTGTAATGCTTCTAATTAGGGTAAATTGCATCTGCTTAGTTAACACATTATACCTATGAATATGACATGCCTTCATGTTTTTGGTACATACTATGTCTTTCTATTAACCATGTTCTTACATCATACTATGTTTCTTGTGTATCCCTCAGCAATCACTTCTGACAAGACACCTTCAAGTTGACAGTGTAATATTGGTTGCATCTTGCATATCATTTCAAACATGTATTGCCTCTAATTTGTTGAAGTGCCATTTATAATGAGACACATCTAACTTGGTAGAGTGATTTTGGTTGGATCTTTCATATGGTGTCTAGATTGCATTGCTTCCAATTTGTTGAAATACCTTCTGCTTAGCGTTTTTCATACATATTCCATCCTCCTACAATGTGGTTGCTTTACATAAAAGTTGTGTTCGTCAGTATCATGCATCAACGAATTTGGAAGTGTGAATTTCATTCCTTTTTTCTTGTGTGTTTACTTGAGAAGGAAAAATCTAAAAGGACGAAGGCACGGAATGGTGGTGTTCCTCTGGAGCAACCGAAACAAATGATCTCTGCAAATTCTCCTACTACTCCTACTGCAGTGCAAGTTCCAAAACTCATCCCCCTACTCCACATCCCCAGGTGCTTGCTCTAACATGGTAGTGTGATATCTGGCTGCATGTTGCATATGGTGCCTAGGTTGTATTGCTCCTAATTTTTAAATTGCATCTCCTTAGCTTACACATTATACATGTGAATATGACATGCCTTCCTGTTTTTGGTACATACTACATCTGCCTATCACACCATGTTCTTACATCAAATTACTGTTCTTGTGTATCATGCATCTATCACTTATGATGAGACAGTCATGCCCGTGGGTTAGATGCGCTACTCTTATAAAAGAGTGTAGTTTCATCCTTTCCACATGATTCTCAAGAAACAGCAAGCCTAAATGAAGATATTGAACATAGCTCTATACTTGCAGACCGCATTTACCCTACACCAACATCGCAGGTGCTTGCTCTAACTTCGTAGTGTGATATGTGGGTGCATTTTGACACCGCTGTCTAGCTTGTAATGCTTCTAATTAGGGTAAATTGCATCTGTTTAGTTTACACATTATACCTGTGAATATGACATGCCTTCCTATTTTTGGTACATAATACATCTATCTATTAACCATGTTCTTACATGAAACTACCTCTCTTCTTTATCCTACATCAATCACTTATGATGAGACACCTTTATTCATTGCATATTGCATATGATTTCTAGCCTGTTGCCATGTATTCCTTCTAATTTGGTCAAATACATTTATGAGGCCACCCTTTTAATTTGGTAGAGTGATATTGGTTTCATCTTTCATCTGGTTTCTAGCTTGCATTGTTTCTAACTAGTTCAAACACCTTGTGCTTAGTTTACACTTTATACATCATACATGTCAATATGTCATGCCGTCCTGTTTTTCATACATATTCCATCCTCCTATGATGCGGCTTCCTTACATGAAAGTTTTGTTCACCGGTATCATGCGTCAAGGAGTTCTAAAGAGAAAATTTTATTCCTTTTTCTTGTGGGTTTGACTTGACAAGGCAAAATCAAAAAAGAGGAAGGAAAAGAGTAAGGAAGGTGATGATGGTGGTCCTCTGCAGTAATGTATACGGAGCATCTGTATGGATTCTCCTCGTACTGCTAGTGCATTACTAGTTCCAAGTCTCCGCTCCCCTACTCCACCATCCAAGGTGCTTGCTCTAACTTGGCAGTGTGATATCTGGTTGCATGTTGCATATGGTGTCTAGCTTGTATTGCTTCTAATTAGTGTAAACTGCATCTTCTTAGCGTACACATGATACCTATGAATATGACACGCCTTCCTGTTTTTGGTACATACTGTATCTGTCTATCACACCATGTTCTTACATGAAACTACTCTTCTTGTGTATCCCCCATCAGTCACTTATGATGGGACACCTTTAAGTTGGCAGTGTGATACTGGTTTGCGTCTTGAATATGATTTCTAGCATGTAGTGCTTTTAGTTTGTTGAACGCCACCTATGACGAGACAGTTTTAACTTGGCAGAGTGATATTGATTGCACCTTCCATATGGTGTCTAGCTTGCAGTGCATCTACTTTGTTAAAGTGCCTTCTGCTTAATTACCACATCATAGGTGTGAATATGTTAAGCCATCCAGTTGTTCATACATATTCCATCCTCGTATCATGACTATGCCTTTCATCATAGTAGTGTTCGTCAGTATCATGCATGAATGAGTTCTGATGAGCAAATTTTATTCCTTTTTCTTGTCGGTTTGACCTCACAATGCAAAACCAATAAAGTGGAAGGAAATTGGTAAGGCATTGTATGATGGTGGTCCTTCCGAGCAACTGAAATGGAGGCCAGATTCTACTCTGCCATCCTCCCAACAAGATTCGCAAGACAACGCAAGGCTAGACAGTCAACGTAGCTATGTAGATGATGAGCACATCTCCCCTACTCCACCATCACAGGTGTTTGCACTAACTTGGCACTATTATATGCGGTTGCATGTTGCGTATGATGTCTAGCTTCTATTGCTTCTGACTTTGTTGAATTTCATATGCTTACTTTACACATAATGCCTGTGAATATGACACATGTTCCCGTTTCTTGAACATATTATATCTGATCACACCATGTTCTTACATCAGACTACTCTTCTTGCATATCCCACATCAGTCACTTATGATAAGGCGCCTTTAAGTCGCCACTACGATATTGGTTGCGTCTTGCATATGATTTCTAGCATGTACTGCTTCTAATTTGTTGAAACGCCAAACAGTTTGAACTTGGCAGAGTGACATTGGTTGCATCTTTCATATGGTGTCTAGCTTGCAGTGCTTCTAATTTGTTGAAATGCCTTCTTCTTAGTTATGACATCATAGGTGTGAATATGTCATGCCGTCCTGTTTTTCGTACATATTCCATCCTCGTATCATGACTTTGACTTTCATTAGAGTAGTGTTCGTCAGATCATGCATGAATGAGTTCTAATGAGAGAATTTTATTCCTTTTTCTTGTTAGTTTGACCTCACAATGAAAAATCAATAAAGCGGAAGGAAATTGGTAAGGCATTGGATGATGGTGGACCTTTGGAGCAACTAAAACAGAGGGTCTCTTCAGATTCTACTCTGCCATCGTCCCAACAAGATTCACAAGACAACACAAGGCTAGACCGTCAATGTAGTTGTGTAGATGATGAGCACATGTCCCCTACTCCACCATCACAGGTGTTTGCTCTAACTTGGCACTATTATATGTGGTTGTGTGTTCCGTATGATGTCTAGTTTGTATTGTTTCTGATTTGTTGAATTGCATCTATGTAGCTTACAACTTATACCTGCAACAATCACTTACCCGTAAGACACATTTAACATGGGAGTGTGATGTAGGTTGCATCTTGCATTGTCTTCTAGATTGTATTGCTTCTAATTTCTTGAAATGGCACTTATGACGAGACACTTTTTACCTAATAGAGTGATATTGGTTGCATGCTCATATGGTGCCTAGCTTTCATTTCTTCTAATTTTGCTGAAATGCCTTCTTCTTACTATTTTTTCATACATATTCCGTCCTCCTATCGTACCTGTGAATATGAAATGCTGTCTTTTTTGTATATATTCCATCCTCCTATCCCACGCTTTCCTTACATCAAAGTAGTGTTCGTTAGTATCATGCATCAACCAGTTATGCAGAGCTAACTTTATTCATCTTCTTGTGGTTTTGACTTCGTAAGGCAATATCAGAAAAGAGGAAGGAAAAGAGTAATTTAGGGGATGTAGGTGGTCCTCCGGACCGACGCAAAAAGAAACTCTCTAGATTTGCCATTGCTACTGCTAATGCAGTTGAAGTCCCAAGTCTACATGATGAGTTCATCTCCTGTACTCCACCATCGGAGGTGCTTGCTCTAAGTTAATATTGTGATAACTGGTTTCATGTTGCATATGTTCTATAGCCTGTATTTCTTTTATTTTGATTAAATTGCACCTGCTGAGTATATACGTTATACATGTGCATATGACATGCCTTTCTGTGTCTAGAATACACTGCATCTATCTATCATACCATGTTATTACATCAAAGTAGTTCTGTTGTGTATCCCGCATCTGTCACTCATGATTGGATTCTTTCAACATGGCAGTTTGATAGTGGCCGCATCTTGCATTGATTTCTAGGTTGCACTGCTTCTAATTTTTTGAAATGCCACTTATGACACGACATTTTAACTTGGCAGAGTGATATTGGTTGCATCTTTCATATGGTGTCTAGCTTGCATTACTTCTATTTTCTTGAAAATCCTTCTGCTTAGTTTACACATCGTAGCTGTGAATATGTCATGCCATCCTATTTTTCTTACATATTCCATCCTCATATGGTTGTCTTACATCAAAGTATTGCTTGTCTGTATCATGCATCAATGAGTTCTGAAGAACGATTTTATTCTTTTGTGTTGTGGGTACGTCTTGACATGGCAAAGTCAATAAAGAGCAATGAAAAGAATATAGTAGGGACTGGTGTTACTCGTCGGGTGCAACGGAAAAGGATCTGTCCTCGAGATTCTGTTGGTTCTTATAGTGCAGTAGAAGGTCCAAGTCCACCGGCTATATCTACAAACACAGTATCACCTGCTCCACCAGCTGCAGCATCCGCTTCAACTGTACCGGCATCTCAACGAGTTACTCTTTTGCTTGCTCCGCAACTATCCAGTTCCCAAGCTACTTTCACACCTAATACTACTTCTGAAGCACTACTAACACAACAGGACTTGGCAAGATAGATGAACCTCATGAGCATCAACACCAAGACGGTACCTGACCGAGTCAAGTTGCAGTTGCATGCTCCTTTATATGTACTCTCACAGTTTGATGTGCACTAATACTTTCCATATTCATTTTTGAACTAGCACCACAGCACAAACGGAAACAGACATCAGGGATAGTGCTTGACAGATTAACAAAATCTAAAGGAGGAAGAATGGAGATCCATTTTGAGGCAGTTTAAAAAGGCCACGTGATGCTATAGAGTCAGCCAAGTTAGTATCAGAGGCAGTCGTTGCCGTTAGGTGTCATGCACGTATCCTCCCAACGTGGATCCAGTACAGGAACCCGAGTTGAACACCTTCCTTGACCATTTATCCGTAAGTAATATTATTCATCGCAATTTGTAATATTGTCTTGCTCTGTCCTATACTTTCTAGCTTCCTGCTAATAATACTCACATTCTTTTTTCAATAGATGAGGTTCAAGTTGGATCTGAAAGATGATGCAAGTAAACAAGCATGCACTCATGTTTTTCACTCTGCTCTGCAACAGTATCGGTATCACCTTAGAAAAACTCACTTTGAAAGCAAGGCTAACAATGAAATCGCCCAAACATCTCCAGTGGAATATATTACAGATGAAGACTGGACATCCCTTGTTAAACATTGGTCTTATCCAAAGTATCAGGTAGGGTATATGTATTTGATCAGATCACATATTGAACTTGTATTTACGTATGTGCCTTAAAAGTGTATCTTCTTCTAGGCTAACTGTTTGAAGAACAAGACCAACCGTTCTAAAGTGAAATTCCAACAGACAACAGGATCTCATAGCTATATTGCACACTGCGAGGCTCTTGTAAGTAGCTGTTACTTTCTTCTTTTTCTGTGCAATATTATCGTATCTATATTGACTTGTTCCATATACAGAGGAAAGCCCGTGCGCACCAAAAAGAACCTAAACGGAATGCAGTGCAAATCTTCAAGGATTGCCACACCAGCAAGATGAAGGGCATGAGCACATCAATTCAAGTCGCTATTGTAAGTCCTTACTCCTCCTGCCTTTGAACTGCTTGTTACTGTGACGTGTTCATTTAACTGCTTGGTTTGCAGCCAATGTCAGTTACTCTGTTCACTTCCATACACAGTTGTCTTAACGTATCATTTCACCTTACACGGTTGAAAAGAGAGGAAGGATATTATTTTGGTCTTGATCTGTAATCTAGTTGTGATGTTCACGTGCCCACACAATGATACAATAGCCTGTTTGTTTGATATCTGTTTTCCCATGATATGAATAATGTCCTACTATGTTCATCCTACTTTAAACCATGTCTCATTATCCTTACATGTCAACGATTGTGAGGAAATAGAAATTACAGTAGGCATTCTACATGGACATATGTTCCGAAAGTGATTTTATTATGTAGTTGGCACGCCAATACATGCTAATGTATTATAGTAGTTCACCAAAATAAGTTATGTATAAACGTGAAACCTACTTTGTTTGTTTTTGTCTCATTAGTAACTTATCTGGTACACTAATCTAGATGTTCAAACTTTCAGCAAGCTATGGAACAAATGATTGAACAGCCACAACCACCTGAAGGTGATGAGGCTACCATAGGCACAATGTCACCTCTTGCTGAAGTGCGTCAGTATCTCTCCACTAACAGTGCAAAAAGAACCTTCCTGCGTAATTCAGGGTTGGTTGGCAAGGTAACCTCAACCAAATCGCCTACTGAACAAAATCTTCCGGCTAGACAGAGTGATATATCTGTGCTCCAGACACAAGTCCAATCCCTAATGGACGTCATTTCAGAAACAATAATAGTGGTTGACAAATGTCGACAAGATATGCTTTTTTTTTGAAACCACACTATCAGACATTTGCTTCATTGTTCAAGAGCAATGGCGGAAAAAGGGGATGATCATGCTGCTCCATCAAATTCTACAGCTTGAAACATTAGCACTCAGGTCAAATGATATGTGCTTCTATACATCTGATGGTGCTTTTATCTGCAAGGAGTGTAAACTTTATGCCAACGGGCCTTTTGTTGTATGGCTGGAATTTATTTTTGTTGTGATACAACATTTATCGTGCTGCCAAAGGTTGTACAAATTATGACGCTATTTTGGTATAGTGTAGGAGCCCAACGTGCCAATATCCGGTTGGACATTCAAATTGGGATAAAAACGATTATGGGCCGTAATTTGCATGTAGCCCACTAAAAATATCTGGGCCTAAATCAGCATAAGCTTTCATATTTTTGGTAGGCTTGTGCACCTACTCGGCCTTTAACAGGCCTAAAAATAATTTGGGCCCTTAGAACAATAGACCGTTAACATTTGTAAATGTCTCGAGCCCATAAGTAACATGTGCCTTTAATATGACGAAAGTGAGATTGGGCCCTGATTGTGCCAAATAACCAACTGACCATTAGCAGGCCGAAATGTATCTCAAGTCATGTTGGCCCATTTACAATGCAGATCGTTCACAGGCCGAAATTCAGACGGGCCAAAAATTCGTCGACCTACTACACGGGCCTCTAACAGGCCGGAAGTTCTGTTGGGCTTGATTAGTATCAGTTTTATATGGGCAATAGCCCCGATGCGACATTGATCCATATATGGCCCATGGATTTCGTTCGACGTTAACAGGCCGAAAGTCACAACAGGATGGAAGTGGCCCAAATCTACCGTGAGCCTCTAACAGGCCAAATGTCACAAAAGGCTGAAAATGGCCAAAATCTACAGTGGGCCGCTAACAGGCCGAATGTCACAACAGGCTGGAAGTGGCCCAATTCTACAGTGGGCCTCTAACAGGCCGAATGTCACAATAGGATGGAAGTGGCCCAAATCTACAGTGGGCCTCTAACTGGCCGAATGTCACACATGGTCGAATATGACCCAAATCCTTGACGGTCGTTTATGGGCTGAAAGTTTCAAGGGACGAAAAATGGGCCCAAATGAAGTAGGACCTTTAACAGGCTAGCAACACACTAGACCGTAATTCGGCCCAAATACTTAGTGGACTGTTAACGAGCCAGAAGTGGCTATGGGCCGCGATGTTGAAAAGTTTAGAACGCGTCGTTAACGGGCCGATTTGACAATAGTTGTACGGGCCTTAACTGTGAATGGGACATCTACAAGCGGGCCAATAATGGGCCAGCCCGCTAATTTTGACTAGGCCAACCTTTTTAACCTAAATGGGCCGTCGTTGGGCTTTGCCAAGTGTCGACGTATCATAGGCGCCTCCTGTCGATTGGGCGGTTGATATATGTCCTTTTCGGGTGTTCACATGTGGCTCCTCTGGCCAATGAGAAATTTACAGGTGGAAAATCCCCATTGGTCGTGGCTGTTAGCGGGTTATCGGATCTAATATCGGACCCAATAGCTTAACGGCAACCCATTACGGTGGATGCCACGTGTCGGTCACCCTTGACGAAAGCACTTCTATGACACGCGATGTATCGTCATGGAAGTGGACACTTCCGTGATGACAATTTTGGTAATGTCATGGAACACTTCTACGACAACACATGTATGACTATCTTGATTCTATCATAAAAAATCGTCATGGATGTACATGCATGAAAAAAGTGTGACCTACTGTGAGAAACACATATCATCACTGAAGTGTATTTTTTTGTAGTGCCGGGGGACAGCAATCCCCACGACCATCGAGGGTGGAGGGTCTCAGTAGTTCGGGGCCCCGTCAAACACTATCCCGTAGACCAATGTGGCCCCAGGTTCGGATCAGCAACCCCCTTCGACAGAAGGGGGAGGAGCAGCAGCTCCATTGATGGCCTACTTTTATTCGGAGGCCGCTCGTGGTCTGGAGGAAGCGCTGCAATGCACTTCCATCGTGGATCAGGGTGCGGTTATGGAAAAGATTCAGTCTCCGAAAAGTGGACTAAACGGAGCCTTCAACAGCCTACTGACGAGCTTTGAGGTATGCGATGTAATTCTCTAACAAGTTTTTCATATAAAAGGATGAACCTGTGTATAGATAGTAACCCTGAGTCTAATCCGGACAGAGGATCCCAAAACAAATGATTAATGTACTGTGCTAATGTGTGAGACAGGCATCCATGTTGGCGGCTACTGCCCAAGCCACAGAGGTTTCCAAGCTCAATCAGAAACTTCTTTTAACCGATGAGGAGCTCGACCGCGTCAATAAGTGGTTTGACGAAACGCAAGGTATGCGGGACTTGCATACCAGAAGTGATATGTGTATTAATTCTTTGAACTTATTAAATTTTATGATTATAATCATAGTTGGCGCAGCCGAGGTTGAATCCCTCAAGAGCGTGCTTGCCCAAGCCCAAAAAGAGGCAGAGGAGAAAAAGGGCAGCCGCTGACAAGGCGGTGAAGGAGCTGGAGGCGGAGCAAACTGCCCACCGAAAACATGAGGCTCGGGTGGGTGAAGTCGAGCAAGAGCTCAAGTACGCAATTACTAAGTGTGAGTCCTTGGAGCAGAAGACTTCAGAACAAGCGTCCGAACTCAGCAAGGCTCTCCAGGATATCAAGGAAGCCCGGTTGAGTCCCAGAGCGCCCGCCAAGAGATCTAGCTGGCGAGGCAGATAGCAGCTGGTAAGGCTTTTCTTCTGCAGAGTAAATTTGAAAGTAGGAGATACATCTTGCTGACCTGAGTTTGGAGTTCTCCAGGCGTGTTTGCGGATCTGCCAAGGAGTGTTTCTGACGCCGCGGAAATCTTCCGAGCCAAAGAGGGGAGATCGACGGAGAAGTTGTTCTGGTCGTAGTATCTTGCACCAGAGCATCCAATGCCCCTTATCGATCAGCTAAAGTAGCTGACAGAGCTACATAGGGTGGACAGCTTGGCCATGAAGGACCTGATAGTCAAGCTGTGGCCGACCGAGCCCATGGCTAGCATCTACGTCGGCCTCGTGAAGCGGCTTGTCGAGCGTGTCCTCGGATCAACGCCATAAAGCGGTCGGACTGTATAGAAGGTGCCTGGGTGGCCTTCACCCGCATCAAGATGAAGTGGGCGAAGATGAAGGCCACCGAAATTGAAACCGCGGGGCCGCCCGAAGGAAAGGATCACTGGAGGCCGGAGAGGTACTTCAGCGAGGTCCTGGAGGGTGCACGAATTGTAGAGGGCCAATATTCAAAGGATATCATATTTGAGTAGTGGAGTTCAGGTCGTAAAAAACCATGTAATGAACTCATGATGTGAAATATCTATGCTGTAGTATTTTGGTTTGATTAATTTATCATCCTGTGCGGCCAGTTATTTATAAGTCTGGAAGTTACCAGTCGTTGGCTTCTGCCCCCATGTAGATATTACAGGGGTGTTTGGGAACGCACATGGCCGCACTTTATGCAACATCTTGGTCATGTATAGGAGGCGTCCTGCAAGATGAACTAGGCAATCAGACTATGCAGTTTTATTACTTTCACTTAGAGACTGGAGTCCATCGGTGGGGCTGAGTACTAGCCCCTGTTGCGTGAACGGAAATCTGGATTACGACGCCTTTGCAACATGGCTGGTCGAATCCCAACCCCTCGTATAACACGATATAAATCGCGAACGATTTGTAGTATAACCCTAAGTCACAGGATTGCTGACCCGCTCTCTCATATCATGATAGTCAATTTTCAGCTTTCTCTACTAAGGTACTTGACCGGACGAACTAGAAATACAATCGCAGTAGTTCTCCCTTTGCTACCTTAGCCGAACTGGCGAAACGTAAGGTGGCAAACACAGGAGCCGGGCAAATCAACTATAGACCAAAGACATGATTCGGAGCCGATGCATATAGGGCAATATACGGGCGCCGCTGGTCGCGTCTCATCTTTGTTGGCGATGCCGACGAGGCTCCGGATGGTGGCTCTCCACTCATCGAGCTTCTCCGCAGCAGGAGGAAAGTCGAGGAGTAGCTGCGCGCGCGCCAAAGCTTCCACTGGCGTGGGCGGCGGTGAAAGCTGCGTGGACCGTGACGCGCTCTGACCTCTAAGCATGTTAGAAGCAGCTCTATCACGGTCCTGCAGCCATATGCCATTTTTGCCAGCACTTCGGCGTGCATGTTGGCCTTCTTCGTCCCACGAGTGATGCGCAGGGCTCTTCCCACGGTGGTGCCCGAGGTCACCAACGTGGTGATGCTGCTCATCGCGCGCAACTTGGGAAGAGCGCGCCGTGGGTGCCAGCGTGGGTGTCTTGGAGGTCGCCGCGCCGACGGTGGGTGGCACGGCGCCTCCCTTGGAGGGCCCCTTGCTGCCTGCGGGGGGCTCAACTTCGTCTCTGGATTCGGCGGTGTGCCGCTCGTCGTCTCACGCATGGACGATGCTGCTCGCCAGGTTCTGACTGCCAGAGCAATGCGGTTGTTCGCGGGCCGTGCCCCAGGTTCTATCCGCGATGGCCCTGCTACCCACCCACAGTGTTACAGGCAGTCCTGCTCTGGATGAGCCGATCGCTGTCGTCTTCTTCCTCTTGGGAGCCATGGCGACGAAGAATTGCTAGACTATCTGCTAGAATGGATTCTCACAACTGCGCACCCCTACCTGGCGCGCCAAAGATGTCGGTGGTAAACGACACCTATGGGATCATTTGAATCCCTACTACAGTTTGGTGGGCGCAAGGTTGTGAAAAGAGTGGGACCAACAGTCAGCAAGCACAAGGACCGTTTACCCAAGTTCGGGCCGCGAGGATGCGTAATACCCTAGTCCTACTTTAGTGTCTATTTGGGTGTTCTTGGAGTTCTTGAGCTAGCTATGATGCGCAACTTGTCCAAGGGTCCGAATCCCTCTCAAGTATGCCTCGGGCCTCCTTTTATAGTCAAGGGGATCGCCATAGTGGCACACAGGAGGTGGAAAGGTGTATAGTGGCCAAGCTTATTGCTAGCCATTACGGGACATAACGCATTTAATGCACCCCTTAGGTGCCCCCTTACTTTATCGGGGGCGGTAACAAGGCTCGTCCCGTCCGTCGCCACTACATCCTTCCCTGACACGCGTCTAGGCCAGCGAGGCGTGTAGTGCCATGTAGGCTGGCAGGCTGCTGAGTTGGCGCGGCGGTAGGGTCTTCATGAAGATCTGCATGCCACCACGTAGGTGTTCGCTGAGTTGGCCTGGAGGCCTCACATCGACACGCAGGTGCCTGCCTAGTTGGTGGGCTGGCAGCTACATGGGAACGGCGGTGGAATCTTGGTGGGCGTGAGCCTGGCTGTGGCCCCGCAGATGTACTTGGCAAGGGTCTTGCCGGGGCCCCAACAAGGGTCTTGCCGTGGCACCATGGTCATCCCCGGCAAGGATCTTGCCAGAGGTCTTGTGGATTTCCTCGGCAAGGATCTTGCCGAGGATCGTCGTCTTTTGATCCTTGTCTTCACAAAGATCTGCATGCCACCACAGAGGTGCCTCCCGAGCCCTGGTTCCAACATGGTTGATGGTGTTTGGAAACCTTGGGCTCAAGGGTGGCATGCTCTGCTGGCATTGGAAAAGTTGCGCCGGCAAGGTTCTTGCCGGGGCTGCGGAGGCTGCCCCGGTGAGGATCTTGCCGGGGGAGTCCACCTCGCCCTCTTGGTTTTTGTGTCTCTGGTCTTGGCATTGCTTTGACCGTCTTGTGGCTTTGATTCCTGCCTCTGCCCTGCTAAGTGTGGCCATGGCGCGACTCTGACTGTTTGTGCAGAAGTAAGGGGTACAAAGGAGAGCCCCTACTTTAGTACACTGACAGGAGCCCCCGGGCCTGGGCCACACATAAGCGCGACGTGTTGTTGGGCTAGGCCCAGAATGGTGCACGAGAAGGCGGAGCGGATTTTACCACAGTAACTTTCTTCATCTGCTGCGCTTCCCCACGACTCATGTTGAATGCCTGACGTGGGGATCGTGCGCGGGGATGACCGAAGCATGCCTGCATCATCCCATGGTGAATAGTAAAGAGGCGGCTTGCGTGTCCCTTGAAAACCGCAAGGCCGCCACTCATTTACTTTCTCCGCCTTGGAACCGTCGTTCCACGTTTCCCATTACACCCGCCCCTTGCGCCACTTACACCGCATGCACGGCATGGGGTAGGTGACAGGCGCATGGGATATGGGAAGGCGCGCACGGGCCGATACCCACGCGCCTTCAATTGAGCGAGGAGGGCGGTCGACAGCCTCACCTGCTGCCACCTCAATGAGCTGGATTGGTTGAGAGAGGCGGCCGAGCCCCAGTCCTGCCCCTTTATAAGGAGGGGAGGGGAAGGGATGGCTCGCCTCAATCTTTCGCCATCCGCCTCCTCCCATCTTGGCTTCTTTCTTCCCTCTGCTATGGTGGGAATGCACGCCAGTGCTTCGATGGTGGCGACGAGGGTCTCCGCCCGACAATGCGCCCCTCCTTCCCAAGAGTTTGTGGAGGCAGAGCCAGCCACGAGGGGAAGGGGGAGGGGGCGAGGCCGAGGTCGCCTTGGCGCTCGAGGAAGAGGAGGACGGGGCGGCGCATCGGCCTAGCCTCCGCCGGCGGTCCCTCCCCCAATGGAGGGCCACATCAGGGACCAGGCCCGTGAGTTCTTCATCAGGCTGTGTCAGCCAACGCGTTGTCGTCTTCATCTCCCTACTCCATTTGCTCGAGAGATGGAGCTCGACCCGCCACAGACTCTGAGATTGCATATGAGGGGCTGCGGGAATAGTGGCATGCAGGTTGATGTCGACTTCCCAACCCCTCATGTCATGTATCTTCGTCGTGGGTGGAATACCTTCGCTCGTATCCACAGCCTGATAGCGGGACTAGTTCTCTATTTCAAACTAATGGAGAACAACCTGCTCTCTGTCAAGGTCTTTTGAGACTTTGGAACTCGCCTAAAGTGCTGCGTGGAGAGCTCCTCTGATGATGAAGACTCTTCCTCGAGCGGGAGTGACGAGGAGGACAGGGACAACATCGACGAGGGCTCCAGGCGGGAGGATGACAGGTCCAACTAGGCATTGGACACACCGTCCCTAGGCGGCACCGGCAACAACAACATCTGCACCTGGCCCTGCCCCCGGCAAAGTGATTTGCGGGGGGTGGGGCCAGCTCCTTGAACTTCTCGGGGTCACCTCCTTGGGCGGCTGGTGTAGGAGGTCCGGAGAAGATGAAGAAGGCGGGCGGCGGGCCGTCAAGTCGGAGTACGATGGCACCGACCCCTTCGTAGTGTATTGCCGGCCTGCTGCCTCATCTTTGGCTCTTCTCCCGGCACCATCATCATCAACCCTCTTTCGAACGGCCGCCGACATGTTCTCTTGGTGCCTTCTAGTGCTCGTACCTCGCCTAGGCGCTCCTTTTGCCCTCCTGCTATCTTGTTCTGTTTCCTGAGGAGAGGGGCAAGAAAGGGATTATGGGCATCTTATCTCTTTTTAGCTTGTAAGCCTACAAGCCTTAGTCAAATTTAAAACTTGTAATCCCCTTGCTCATGTTTACATTCCGAAGGATCTGTACCTGTATGGGACGTATTAATGAAAAAACGGTTCTTGTCGGGTTCTTTGTGCATGAGCGAGGCCCATGCCAAGGAATAAATCCTTGTTATTTTTAAGATAAACGTTGTCACCTGGCAACAGGCCTTGCCATCACCACACTTCATTTGACTATACCCACGCTCTTGGCGGAGCCAGGGTGAATTAGGGTTAGGCCCTATGCTTGCTTCCTTGTTGCTGCAACTACAACCGAGTTCCGATCCAGGAAAAGTCCTTGGATATATGAAAAGGGGAGCATGACAGCCTAGGAATAAAACAAGGTTTCATATGTCCCAATTTCATACGGAAATGCACAACATGGGATGAAAGACTTATTTGAATCTGCAGCCCACCCCCAGAAATTTTGGCTTGCCGTGGTTGGACCCTCGTGTTTGCAGCCCCTGGCAACCTTGGCTTGCCAGGACCGGAGCGCCAACTTGTTCTCTTTCTTCCAAACAACTCAGCAGAAATGTCCATGTTCCCTATGAACCAAAGAGGACGGAAAGGAACAGAGAGACGCACACTCGACCTCTATACTAGGGGTTAGTCACCGCTAAGCACCATCAACCCTAACCGAGGGAGGGACTCAACCTAGCATGCATGCTACAACTTAGGGTGCCAGCGCTTCTTTTATTTATGCTCAAGGTCTACGCCTGGCTTTGTACAGAGGGTTACATGCCTTGCCCAGCAAGGCTCGTACAAAAGGTGGCTTGCCGGGGGGCCTGGCAAGCCGCGCCTTATGGGTAAAACTTGCGAAGATTTTCGATGTTCCAAGAGTTGCTCACTGGAATGGCATCTTCGGTCTCCAAGCGGACTGCCTGGTGACTCGTATTACCTGATAAGGGCATTCCCACTTTGGCGTAAACTTGTTGGAATTCTTGGCCGATTGAACACGCCGAAGAACAAGGTCGCCTTCCCCAAAGCTTTGGGCATGAACCTTGCGGCTATGGAAGCAGGCAAGGCTTGCTGGTAGCACGCTGCTCTCACAGCCGCCCGAAGACGATCTTCCGTGAGGAGCGTTGCATCATCTTGCCGCAATCGCTCTTGCTCAAGCTTATCATAAGCGAGCACTCGAGGTGACCCATATGTGAGTTCCACGAGGAGAACTGCCTCTGCCTTGTAAACCAGGGCAAAGGGTGTCTGGTCGGTGGCTCGATTTGGCGTCGTTCTGGTCGACCAAAGAGCCGCCGACAACTCATCAATCCAGTGCCTTCCACTCTAGCGCAACCTGTCAAAAGTCTTCATCCTTAGGCCTTGCAGTACTTCAACATTTGCCCTCTCCGCTTGGCCGTTCCTTCGTGGGTGCGCCACGGAAGCAAAACAGACCTTGCTGCTGAGATCTTCAATGTATTGCATGAAGGTGTCGCTTGTGAACTGCGTGCTGTTGTCGGTGATGCCTCTGTTTGGCACACCAAAACGGCAACTATCCCCTTGAAGAACTTGACGGATGACTGCGCTATCACCTTCCTCACCGCTTCCACCTCCAGCCACATTGTGAACTTGTCGATTGCAACGTACAAGTACTCAAAGCCCCCGACAGCACGGGGTAAAGGGCCCAGTATGTCGAGCCCCTAGACCGAGAATGGCCAGGAGAGAGGGATTGTTTGAAGGGCTTGAGCTGGCTGATGAAGCTTCTTTGAATGGAACTGACACGCTTCACACTTGGTTACTAGTGTCGTTGCATCCTAGAGGGTAGTGGGCCAGAAGAAACCTTGCCGGAAAGCCATGGCGGCAAGGGCCCTTGACCCTATGTGGGAGCCACATATGCCTCCATGCATCTCTGCCAACAGCTCTAGTCCTTCCTCCCGGGGAATGCACTTCAATTTCACACTGTTTGGTCTTTTTTTGTACAGAACGTTGTCAACGAACTGATACATGGCAGACCAATGAGCTACTTTCTCTGCTTCTTCCTGCTCCTCAGGAAGCTCCCCTGTCTGGAGGAATCGGATAGTATGCTGTGCCCATGCCGGAGCCTGGGGCTCGACGGCAAGGACTAAAGGCATCTCCTCTGCCATGGGAGCTGCTATCTCTACGGCCAGGGCTTGACGCCCTGCCGGAGTCGGCTGCCCCATGGCAGGCTCAGCGTCCACGGCAACATCTTTGCCAGCGGCTCCAGGGAGCTCAGTGGGAAAGTACTTGCCGGGGCATGATTTCCTCCACTTGTTTTGCTCTGTTGATGGTTCCACAGATGGTTGAGTTAACCGAAGCACAAAGGTACCTGGTTCCACAAGTAGTTTGAAGGCAGCGCGCTTCGACACGTAGTCGGCGATGTCGTTCTCCACTCGGGGAACATGCTCTGCATGTATACCATCAAAACGCTCCTCTAGCTTCCCCACCTCATACACATAGGCCTCCATCAACGGTCTTTGATAATCCTTGTTAACTTGCCTGACGACAAGCTGTGAGTCACCCCTGACGATGAGCTTCCTGATCTCGAGGTCTGTCACGGTCCTCAGACTGGCAAGCAATCCCTCGTACTTGGAAGTGTTGTTTGTCGACATCTCCCTAGGAAAGTGCATCTGGATTACATACTTGAGGTGCTCTCCGGTGGGTGTGACGAGCAGCACACGAGCACCGGCACCTTGCTGCAAGAAAGCCCCGTCAAATTACATAATCCAGGTGTGACTTGTTTCCTTGTTGGGAAGAGTGGTCTCCTGGACCTCTTCGTCAGGTGTCGAGGTCCATTCCGCAATGAACTCTACCAAGACTCTACTCTGGATCGTCGAGGTACTTTCAAACTTCAAACCAAAACTTGACAGCTCCAAGCCCATTCCATAATCCTCTCCATTGGATCTGGGTTATGCAATATCCGTTGCAACAAGAGGCGGGTGACAACGGTGATCTTGTGCGATTGGAAGTAATGACGCAGCCTCCTCGAGGCCATAAGGAGGACGAAGAGCAATTTCTGTACACCGGAGTACCTTGACCTAGCCCCCTGTAAGAGGGAGCTGACAAAGTAAACCGGTTGCTGCATCATCTCCTTCTTCTGCACCACTTCACTTGGTTGCGTAGGCCCTTTCTTTCTGGCGTCAGACCCTGCCGGGTGCCTTGCCCTACCGGGACTAGGCCCTGCCTGGGGGAGCTCTGGCTTGCCATCTGCCAAGCCCACCGTTGCCACTTTCCCTTTGTTGACCTCCCTTTACGCCACTAGTGTGGCGCTAACCACTTGAGTCGTTCTGCTAGATACAGCAGCAATGGCTCTTGTGGTTTAGGCGCAACCAGTATCGGTGTGGAGGAGAGGTATTTCTTCAAATCCTGCAGCACTGCCTCGGCCTCTGGGGTCCACTCTATTGGGCCCGCCTTTTTCAAGATTTCGAAAAAGGGAAGGGCATGCTTAGCAGACTTGGAGACGAATCTGCTCATGGCGGCAACGCAGCCAGTGAGCCAACGCACATCCTTGATCCGCTTAGGTGCCTCAATCTGCTCGATGGCCTTGATCTTGTCTGGATTCGCCTCAATCCCACGCCGCGACACAAAGAACCCGAGAAGCTTGCCGGATGGAACGCCGAAGACACACTTCTCAGGGTTCACCTTGAGGTTGATCTTGCGCAGATTTGTAAACGTCTCTTCCAAATCTTGCACAAGTGTTTCCTTGTCCTTGGTTTTAACCACTATGTCATTCATATAAGCTTCCATATTTCTATGTAGCTGGGGCTCAAAAACAATTTGGACTGCTCTTGCGAAGGTCGAGCCAGCACTCTTCAACCAGAAAGGCATCCGTAAAAATCAATACGTACCACATGGGGTGATGAATGTTGTCTTCTCTTCATCTTCTCTCATCATGAAGATCTGATGGTATCCTGAGTAGGCGTCGAGCAAGGACAACAGGTCACACCCGGCCGTGGAGTCAACAATATGGTCAATGCGCGGCAACGGGAAATGGTCTTTTGGACAGGCCTTATGATATCTGTGTAATCAATACACAGCCTCCACTTCCCATTTTCCTTGCACACTACCACCGGATTGGCCAACCACATCGGATGGAGTACTCCTCTCACCGAGCCTGCCGCTTCTAGCCTTCTGATTTCTTTCGTGATAAACTCCTGCCTTTTCAGAGCTTGCTTCCTGACCTTCTGCTTGACGGGCCACGCATGAGGACAGATAGCAAGATGGTGCTCAATCACCTCCCTGGGAACGCCGGGGATGTCGGATGCCTGCCATGCAAACACACCGACATTCGCCCACAGGAAAGTGATGAGCTCGCCTTCCTATTTGCTATCGAGGGTGGATCTTATGGTAAAAGCCCCTCCCGTGCCATCCTGCTTGATGGACACCTTCTTGGTATCTTATGGTGCAGCTCTGGATTTCTTGCTCCTGTCGGTGGAGCTCTCTGGCACATCCTCGATGGGAGCACAGCACTCCGAAGAGGTGCACTTGCCGGAGTGGGTGCGAGAGGTCTTGCCAGTTCTCTTCCCTCCCAGGGCTTCAGTGGCAGGAGCAGGTGCCTTGCCGACAGTTGCTGCAACTGTTTCCCGATAGAGTTGGTAAGCACAAATCAGCGCGTCTTTCTTGTCGGAGGGGATGGTGGTGATGGTCACCGGCCCAGGCATCTTCAGTGTGTTGTAGGCGTAATGTGCCGCCGCCATGAACTTGGCTAGTGCCAAGCGGCCGAGGATCCTGTTGTAGGGCAAGGGGATCTTGGCCACATCGAAGACAATCCTCTCAGTCCTGTAGTTCAACTCGCTTCCAAATGGCACGGGCAGCGTGACCTTGCCTTTCGGCTGACTCCTTCCCAGGTTGACCCCTTGGAATGTGCCCGTCTCTTCGAGGTCCCCATCAGGAATCTACAGCCTTTTGATCACAACAGGCGAGATCAAGTACAGACCGGCCCCGCCGTCAACTAGCATCCTCGTCACCTTGAGGTTGCATATCGTTGGTGAAACCAACAATGGCAAACACCTGACCGCAGTTGTGCGATCAGGGTGGTCCTCGGTGTCAAAAATGATAGGCGTGCTGGATCACTTCAGTGGCTTCCGAGTGTAGAATGATGGCTCCACCGCTGCAATCTCATGCGCCCACTACTTGAGCTGGCGGTGAGTAGTGTGCAGCGAGGCGCCACCATCGACGCACATGGCCTCTGTAGCTTTCTGAAACTCATGGTCGTCGGACTCGTCGTCCTCGTCATGATCATCATCTTCCTACTTCTTGTCGCGGCCCTGGGTGGGCCTCTCTTGCTGGTTATCATTGCCGCAGTGGCAATCTTGGCCGCCACGCTTCTTGTCGGATCCTCTGGCACCGTCTTGACCCTTCTCCTTGTCCAGCCTCTCATACTCAGCTTTTTGCTTCTCAGCAAGCATCTCAACTTGTTGGACGTTCTGGAGGTCATGGCCCTTGGTGCGGTGGATCTTGCAATACTGCTTGTCGGAGCTTCCCAGCTTGTCGGCAGCTGCCAAGGCCCGGCAAGCGGCACACCCGGCAACTTCTTTGCCGGGGTAGCTTGCCTTGGCCTTCTTGGGAGCGCCTGTTTTGTTAGATCCCTCGACGGCAAGCACAGCCTTGCCCTTGCGCTTTTTGTTCCGGTGCCAGCCCTTCTTCTTCGAGGCGGCGGTGTTGTTGGCTGTGGAGTCGGTTTCCGCACCGGCATCCTAGCCAGGGTACTTCCTCCCCTCTTCAGCCCGGGCGCACCTATCAGCCAGAACATAAAGTTCGGCCACATCTTTGACCTTGTTCAACGCCAGCTCTTCATGCATCTTGCCGTTGCACACATTCTGATGGAATGCGCTGATCACGGCGGTGGGGTAACGTTCGAGATGTTGTACTGCACCCGGCTAAACCTCTGGATGTACTTGCGCAGGTTTTTCCCTTCCTTCTGGGGGATGATATGCAGATTGCTCGCCTGGCCATGAGCTTGATGGCCTCCAGTGAAGGCGCCAACACACTCATGACATAGTTCGACCAAAAAGAAATGGAATCTGCCGGCAAGCGCATCAACCATGACATGACATTGGGCTTAAGTGCCAAAAGGAAGTAATTGGCAAGCACCTTGTCGTCGCGGGCTCCAGCAGCTTGCATCGCAATGGTGTAGATGTTGAGGAACTCTGACGGGTGAGTCTTGCCATTGTACTTGTCGCCAATGTGGGGCTTGAACGTGCGGTGGGAGGGCCACTGGAACTGCCGCAAGTCACGGGTAAAAGCCGGGCAACCCACCTCGTCGGGTAGGCCACCGTAGCCTCCTAGTGTCGGGTGGTCCGTAGTGGGTCCTGCTCGCCTATCTGCCTAGTGGCGCGCATCACACCGGCGCTCGATGGTGGTCTGAACATCTTCATGGGCTTGTTCCCGAAGAACTTGGCGCTGATCGTGGTTGGTCCATGGGTCGGACGATGTTATGGAAATGTTATCACAAGCTTCATCACGACGGACCGACACCTACGGTAACTGGCATGGGGGAGGAGAGTGCACCGTGGCTGCATCATCTCCGGCCCTTCCTCCATTGGGATGCGGTGGCTCGACGGAGCGTCGGCCTAGGGGTGCTGCTGGTCGCAGCTCATCTTTGTTGGCGATGCCGATGAGGCTCCGGATGGTGGCTCTCCACTCGTCGAGCTTCTCCGCAGCAGGAGAAAAGTCGAGGAGCAGCTGCGCGCGTGCCAACGCTTCTGCTGGCGTGGGCGGCGGTGAAAGCTGCGTGGACCGTGATGCGCTTTGACCTCTAAGCATGTCAGAAGCAGCTCTATCACGGTCCTGCAGCCATACGCCATTTTCTCCAGCACTTCAGCGCGCATGCTGACCTTCTTCGTCCCACGAGTGATGCGCAGGGCTCTTCCCACGGCGGCGCCCGAGGTCACCAATGTAGTGACGCTGCTCATCGCGCGCAACTTCGGAAGAGTGCGCCGTGGGCACCGGCATGGGTGTCTTGGAGGTCGCCGTGCCACCGGTGGGTGGCACGGCGCTGCCCTTGGAGGGCCCCACGCCGCCTGCGGGGGGCTCGACTCTGTCTCTGGATTTGGCGGCGTGCGGCTCGTCGTCTCGTGCATGAACGACGCCGCTCGCCAGGTTCTGACTGCCAGAGCGATGCGGGTGTTCGCGGGCCGTGCCCCGAGTTCTGTCTGCGATGAACCTGCTACCCGCCCGCACTGGTACGGGCAGTCCGGCTCCGGATGAGCCGATCGATGTCGTCGTCTTCCTCTTGGAAGCCATGGCAACGAAGAACTGCTGGACTATCTGCTACACTGAATTCTCACAACTGCGCGCCCCTACCTGGCGCACCAAAGATGTCAGTGGGAAACGACATCTATGGGATCACAGGAATCCCTACTATGGTTCGGCGGGCGCGAGGTTGTGAAAAGAGCAGGATCAGCAGTCAGCAAGCACAAGGATCATTTACCCAGGTTCGGGCCACGAGGATGCATAATACCCTAGTCCTGCTTTAGTGTCTATTTGGGTCTTCTTCGAGTTCTTGAGCTAGCTACGATCCGTAACTTGTCCAAGGGTCCGAATCCCTCTCCAGTATGCCTCGGGCCTCCTTTTATAGTAAAGGAGATCTCCACAGTGGCACACCGGAGGTGGAAAGGTGTACAGTGTCTAGGCTTATCGCTAGCCATTACGGGATAGAACGCATTTAATGTGCCCCTTAGGTGTCCCCTTACTTTATCGGGGGCGGTAACAAGGCCCGTCCCGTCCATTGCCGCTCCATCCTGCCTTGACACACGTCCAGGCCAGCGATGCGTATGGTGCCAAGTAGGCTGGCAGGCTACTGAGTTGGCACGGCGGTAGGGTCTTCACGAAGATCTGCATGCCACCACGTAGGCGTTCGCTGAGTTGGCTTGGAGGCCTCACGTCGACACGCAGGTGCCTGCCTAGTTGGTGAGCTGGCAACTGCATGGGAACAGTGGTGGAATCTTGGCGGGCGTGGGCCTGGCTGTGGCCCCGCAGATGTACTCGACAAGGGTCTTGCCGGGGCCCCGACAAGGGTCTTGCTGTGGCACCGTGGTCATCCCCGGTAAGGATCTTTCCGAAGGTCTTGTGGATTTCCTCGGCAAGGATCTTGTCGAGGATCATCGTCTTCTGGTTCCAACATGGTTGATGGTGTTTGGAAACATTGGGCTCAAGTGTGGCGTGCCCTACTGGCGTTGGGCAAGTTGCCCCGGCAAGGTTCTTGCCGGGGCTGCGGAGGCTGCCCTGGCGAGGATCTTGCCGGGGGAGTCCACCTCGCCCTCTTGGTTTTTGTGTCTCTGGTCTTGGCATTGCTTTGACCATCTTGCGGCTTTGACTCCTCCCTCTGCCCTGCTAAGTGTGGCCATGGGCGCTGCTCTGACTGCTCATGCACAAGTAAGGGGTACAAAGGAGAGCCCCTACTTTAGTACACCGACAATAGGTGTTCGGACTTTAAGAATTTGTGGGGCCGAATACAACCCCTAGTATGAAGGTCGTGCCGAAAACACGTATGTCAGTCGAAAGCAAGGAGGGAATACGGATTGTGATATAATATAAGTACCAAACCAAAGGTGGTGATCATCTGCTTCCTTTATATCCTTATCAGTACGTCGAGGCGTGTTTCGACTGACGATGCCATAAATATTGAGGTCATGTTACATGCCTAAAAATTTACATAAGGGAAAGTCTAGCACATGTCCTAAAAGTAATGGCTCAAAGACTCCAGTGATGCGCTGCCACACGTCTGCCTTGAAAGGGTCCCTGAAGCAACCATACAATAGATAGGGCTCTTAATGAACCTGTAGTGAAAAAATGTATAAGGTCCAAATAGGGTCAAGCCGTACTATGGACTTTTTCCTCAGTGTGCCTCCAACATTGCCCAAGGTATCTTGAGTGCATAGTTATTACATGCGGTACATGAGTCGCAACCTTATGGGGCAATCAGCGGAGGCCGAACTTCTAATCGAGGTCTGGATCCATCGAGTTATCGCAGTGATGCGCGGATCGGGCTCGTTTAGAGATGTCATTGGCTTTAATATCCAACGAATTATTCGGCTTCATGAGACCTCCATGCACTTCGGCTGCAAGGGTCATGGTGTGCTCTTCAGTACGAAGGGAGCGCTCCATATTTCCATTAACTGTAATAACACCACATGGTCCGGGCATTTTAAGCTTCAAATAAGCATAGTGCAGAACTGCATTAAAGCAGGCGAAAGCAGGTCGTCCAAGCAGTGTGTGATAACCACTGCGAAAGGGGACCATGTCGAAGATCCGTTCTTCACTTTGGAAATTTTCTGGGGAGCCAAATACTACCTCCAATGTTAATTTTTTATTGTTCCATGCTATTATATTACCCGTTTTGGATGTGTATGGGCTTTACTATACACTTTTATATCATTTTTGGGACTAACCTACTAACCGAAGGCCCAGCCCGAATTGCTGTTTTTTTGCCTATTTTAGTGTTTCGCAGAAAAGGAATATCAAACGGTATCCAAACGGAATGAAACCTTTGGGAGCGATCTTTTTGGAACAAACGCAATCCAGGAGACTTGGAGTGGACGTCAAGAAGCAGCCGAGGTGGCCACGAGGGTGCAAGGCGTGCCCTGGAGGGGGGGGGGGGGGGCGCCCCCCTGCCTCATGGTCCCCTGACCGACTTCTTTCGCCTATATATATCTACGTACCCCGAAAACATCCAGCAGCACCACGAAAAACTATTTCCACCGCCGACACCTTCTGTACCCGTGAGATCCCATCTTGGGGAATTTTCTGGTGCTCCGCCGGAGGGGGAATCGATCATGGAGGGATTCTACATCATCACCAAGGCCTCTCTGATGAGTTGTGAGTACTTTACCACAGACCTTCGGGTCCATAGTTATTAGCTAGATGGCTTCTTCTCTCTCATTGAATCTCAATACAAAGTTCTCCTCGATCTTCTTGGAGATCCATTCGATGTAACTCTTTTTGCGGTGTGTTTGTCGAGATCCGATGAATTGTGGGTTTATGATCAAGTTTATCTATGAGAAATATTTCTGAATTCTTTTATGTATTATTAGTTATCTTTGCAAGTGTCCCCGAATCATCAGTTTGGTTTGGCCTACTAGATTGATATTTCTTGCAATGGGAGAAGTGCTTAGCTTTGGGTTCATTCTTGCGGTGTCCTTTGCCAGTGACAACAGGGGCAGCAAGGCACGTATTGTATTGTTGCCATCGAGGATAAAAAGATGGGGTTTATAGCATATTGCTTGATTTTATCCTTCTACATCATGTCATCTTGCCTAATGAGTTACTTTGTTCTTATGAACTTAATACTCTAGATGCATGCTAGATAGCGGTCGATGTGCGGAGGAATAGTAGTAGATGCAGGCAGGAGTCGGTCTACTTGTTGTGGACTTGATGCCTATATACATGATCATGCCTAGATATTCTCATAACTATGCACTTTTCTATCAATTGCTCGACAGTAATTTGTTCACCCACCGTAATATTTATGCTATCTTGAGAGAAGCCACTAGAGAAACCTATGGCCCCCGGGTCTATTCTCTATCATATAATCTTCCAATCTACTTTATTTTGGAATCTTTACTTTTCAATCTATATCATAAAAATACGAAAAATATTTATCTTATCATATTATCTCTATCAGATCTCACTTTTGCAAGTGGCCGTGAAGGGGTTGACAACCCCTTTATTGCGTTGGTTGTGAGGTTCTTGTTTGTTTGTGTAGGTGCGAGGGACTTGTGTGGAGCGTCCTACTGGATTGATACCTTGGTTCTCAAAAACTGAGGGAAATACTTACACTACTTTGTTGCATCACCCTTTCCTCTTCAAGGGAAAAACCAACGCATGCTCAAGAGGTAGCAAGAAGGATTTCTGGCGCCGTTGCCGGGGAGGTCTTCGCTCAAGTCAAGACATACCAAGTACCCATCACAAACTCATCTCCTTTGCATTACATTATTTGCCATTTGCCTCTCATTTTCCTCTCCCCCACTTCCCCCTTGCAGTTTTATTCGCCTCTCTTTTCGCTCGTCTCTTGTGTGATCGTGTGTTAGATTGTTTATTTCGTTGCCATGGCTGAGTCAAAAAGAGCTAAGGGTGCTCTCCCAAGTTTTAGTACTTTGGATAGTCCCTCTGTCCTCTCTAAACTCCTTAATAATGATGCTATAGAAAGACCTACCGGGGTTACCAATGAGAATTTAGATAATTTTGATGAAACTCGTTATTTACTTGATGAGTCTTTAAAAGATGCTTGGGATAGGCTATTAAGGATTCGAGCTAGCTATGTGCCACAATATCAAATTGAGATTTACCTAAAAAGCTTTTATGTTGGTTTACCACCTTCATTTAAGCAAGTTTTATATTCTATATTTGAAGAAGGTTTTCTTGAAGGGGATGCTATAGATACTTATGAAAAAAAATCAAAACTATATTTGGGCACCCCATGAATGATAAGGTTGAATCCACCACTATATTATGCTTTTATCAAAGCGAAATTATTAAAGAGATGAAGGATAGCTTAGATGCAAATTTCTGTAACGTGTTTAATCTTTCTTCCTCCATTAATGGCCATGTGCTTTCCCAAAATAGAAGGATAAATGATATAGATAAGAATTTTTCTCTTTTCTTTCTAAATACCAAAGATGGCAATACTTAGATCAATTCTCGCTTTTATGCCTAGCTAGGGGCGTTAAACGATAGCGCTTGTTGGCAGGCAACCCAATTTTATTTTTGTTCCTTGCTCTTTGCTCCTTTTTAGTAATAAATAATTCATCTAGCCGCTGTTTAGATGCGGTTTATTTTTTAATTAGTGTTTGTGCCAAGTAGAACCTATAGGATCATCTTTGGTGAAAGTTAATTTTATTTTGCTAAAAATCAGAAACTTTTGTGCTCACGAGAAAAATTCTAATAAATCACAGAAACGTTCTTTTGAGTTGATTCTTTTTGAAGTAGATCAATAGACAAATTGCCTAGGACTTCCTATTTCGGTAGGAGTTTTAGAGTTCCATAAGTATTCGAAAGTTATAGATTTCTACAGACTGTTCTGTTTTTGACAGATTCTGTTTTTCGTGTGTTGTTTGCTTATTTTGATGAATCTATGGCTAGTATCGTGGGGTATGAACCATAGAGAAGTTGGAATACAGAAGGTTTAACACCAATATAAATAAAGAATGAGTTCATTACAGTACCTTAAGTGGTGGTTTTTCTTTCTTGCACTAACATAGCTCATGAGATTTCCTGTTGAATTTTGTGTTGTGAAGTTTTCACGTTTTGGGTAAAGATTTGATGGACTATGGAATAAGGAGTGGAAAGAGCCTAAGCTTGGGGATGCCCATGTCACCCCAAGATAATTCAAAGACAACCAAAAGCCTAACCTTGGGGATGCCCCAGAAGGCATCCCCTCTTTCGTCTTCGTCTATCGGTAACTTTACTTGGAGCTATATTTTTATTCACCACATGATATGTGTTTGCTTGGAGCATCTTGTATGATATGAGTCTTTGATTTTTAGTTTACCACAATCATCCTTTTTGTCCACACCTTTTGGGAGAGACACACATGATTCCGAATTTATTAGAATACTCTATGTGCTTCACTTTTATCTTTTGAGCTAGACAGTTTTGCTCTAGTACTTCACTTATATCTTTCTAGAGCACGGCGGTGGTTTTATTTTGTAGAAATTATTGATCTCTTGTGCTTCACTTATATTATTTTGAGAGTGTTTTAGAACAGCATGGTATTTTCTATGGCTATAAAATTGGTCCTAGAATGATGGGCATCCAAGTTGGGTATAATTAAAACTATCATAGGAAGTGAATTGAATACTATGATCAACTTGATGCTTGATAATTGTTTTGAGATATAAAGGTGGTAATATTAGAGTCATGCTAGTTGAGTAATTGTGAATTTTAGAAATACTTGTGTTGAGGTTTGCAAGTCCCGTAGCATGCACGTATGGTAACCGTTGTGTGACAAATTTGAAGCATGAGGTGTTCTTTGATTGTCATCCTTATGAGTGGCGGTCGGGGACGAGCGATGGTCTTTTCCTATCAATCTATCCCCCTAGGAGCATGCACATAGTTCTTGGTTTTTGATAACTTGTAGATTTTTGCAATAAGTATGTGAGTTCTTTATGACTAATGTTGAGTCCATGGATTATACACACTCTTACCTTACCATCATTGCTAGCCTCTTCGGTACCGTGCATTGCCCTTTCTCACCTTGAGAGTTGGTGCAAACTTCGCTAGTGCATCCAGACCCCGCGATACGATACGCTCTATCACACATAAACCTCCTTATATCTTCCTCAAAAAAGCCACCATACCTACCTATTATGGCATTTCCATAGACATTCCGAGATATATTGCCATGCAACTTTCCACCGTTCCGTTTATTATGACACGCTTCATCATTGTCATACTGCTTTTGCATGATCATGTAGTGGACATCGTATTTGTGGCAAAGCCACCATGCACAATTTTTCATACATGTCGCTCTTGAGTCATTGCATATCCCAGTACACCATCGGAGGGATTCATATAGAGTCATATTTTGTTCTAGTATCGAGTTGTAATTCATGAGTTGTAAGTAAATAGAAGTGTGATGATCATCATTGTTAGAGCATTGTCCCTTATAAAAAAAGAAGAAAGGCCAAATAAAAAAAAAGGAAAGGCCAAATAAACAAAATAGAGAAAGTTAAAAAAAAAGAGAAAGGCCAACAAAAAAAGAGGGGGACAATGCTACTATCTTTTTCCACACTTGTGCTCCAAAGTAGCACCATGGTCTTCATGATAGAGAGTCTCCTGTGTTGTCACTTTCATTTACTAAGCGGGAATCTTTCATTATAGAACTTGCCTTGTATATTCCAACGATGGGCTTCCTCAAAATGCCCTAGGTCTTCATGAGCAAGCCAGTTGGATGCACACCCACTTACTTTCTTTCGTTGAGCTTTCATTCATTTATAGCTCTAGTGCATCCGTACATGGCAATCCCTACAACTCAATGTTAACATCAATTGATGGGCATCTCCTAGCCCATTGATTAGCCGCATCAATGTGATACTTTATCCTTTTTTGTCTTCTCCACAGAACCCCCATAACTATATTCTATTCCAACCATAGTGCTATATCCATGTCACGCTCATGTATTGCGTGAAGGTCAAAAAAGTTTAAGATTACTAAAGTATGAAACAATTGCTTGGCTTGTCATCGGGGTTGTGCATGATGAGAGCATTCTTGTGTTATGAAAATGGAGCATGACCAAACTATATGATTTTGTAGGGCAGAACTTTCTTTAGCCATGTTATTTTGAGAAGGCATGATTGCTTAGTTAGTATGCTTGAAGTGTTATTATTCTTATGTCAATATGAACTTTTATTTTGAATCATTTGGATCTGAACATTCATGCCTCAATAAATAAAAATACATTGAGAAATATGCTAGGTAGCAATCCACATCAAAAATTCTATTTTTATCATTTACCAACTCGAGGACGAGCAGGAATTAAGCTTGGGGGTGCTTGATACGTCTCCAACGTATCTATAATTTTTTATTGTTCCATGCTATTATATTACCCGTTTGGATGTTTATGGGCTTTACTATACACTTTTATATCATTTTTGGGACTAACCTACTAACCGGAGGCCCAGCCCGAATTGCTGTTTTTTTTGCCTATTTCAGTGTTTTGCAGAAAAGGAATATCAAACGGAGTCCAAACGGAATGAAACCTTCAGGAGTGATCTTTTTGGAACAAACGCAATCCAGGAGACTTGGAGTGGACGTCAAGAAGCAACCGATGAGGCCACGAGGGTGCAAGGCGCGCCCTAGGGGGGGCTCCCCCCTGCCTCGTGGGACCCTCGTGGCTCCCCTGACTGACTTCTTTCGCCTATATATATCTACATACCCCGAAAACATCCAGGAGCACCACGAAAAACTACTTCCACCGCCGCAACCTTCTGTACCCGTGAGATTACGGTGCTTCGCCGGAGGGTGAATCGATTACGAAGGGCTTCTACATCATCACCAAGGCCTCTCCGATGAGTTGCGAGTAGTTTACCACAGACCTTCAGGTCCATATTATTAGCTAGATGGCTTCTTCTCTCTCTTTGAATCTCAATACAAAGTTCTCCTCGATCTTCTTGGAGATCTATTCGATGTAACTCTTTTTGCAGTGTGTTTGTCGAGATCCAATGAATTGTGGGTTTATGATCAAGTTTATCTATGAGAAATATTTGAATCTCCTCTAGATTCTTTTATGTATGATTGGTTATCTTTGCAAGTCTCTTTGAATTATCAGTTTGGACTGGCCTACTAGATTGATCTTTCTTGCAATGGGAGAAGTGCTTAGTTTTGGGTTCAATCTTGCGGTGTCCTTTCCCAGTGACAGCAGGGGCAGCAAGGCACGTATTGCAATGTTGCCATCGAGGATAAAAAGATGGGGTTTATATCATATTGCTTGAGTTTATCCTTCTACAGCATGTCATCTTGCCTAATGCGCTACTCTGTTCTTATGAACTTAATACTCTAGATGCATGATGGATAGCGGTCGATGTGTGGAGTAATAGTAGTAGATGCAGGCAGGAGTCGGTCTACTTGTTGCGGACGTGATGCCTATATACATGATCATGCCTAGATATTCTCATAACTATGCACCTTTCTATCAATTGCTCGACAGTAATTTGTTCACCCATCGTAATATTTATGCTATCTTGAGAGAAGCCACTAGTGAAACCTATGGCCCCCGGGTCTATTCTCTATCATATAAGTTTCCAATCTACTTTATATTGTAATCTTTACTTTTTAATCTATATCATAAAAATACCAAAAAATATTTATCTTATCATATTATCTCTATCAGATCTCACTTTCGCAAGTGGACGTGAAGGGATTACAACCCCTTTATCGCGTTGGTTGCGAGGTTCTTGTTTGTTTGTGTAGGTGCGAGGGACTTGTGTGGAGCCTCCTACTGGATTGATAACTTGGTTCTAAAAAACTGAGGGAAATACTTACGCTACTTTGTTGCATCACCCTTTCCTCTGCAAGGGAAAAAAACCAACGCATGCTCAAGAGGTATCAGGTATCACACCTTTAAAGATAGTGTTATTAGGCTTAATTCTTGATGGGTCAATGTCCATCTTCTGGATAGTGTCTTGATAAATCAAGTTGAGACTGCTTCCGCCGTCCATAAGGACTCTAGTGAGATGGCATCCGTTGATGATTCTATCGAGTACCAGGGCGGCCGAACCCCCGTGATGGATACTAGTTGGGTGATCCCTACGATCAAAGGTGATCGGACAGGCTGGCCATGGATTGAATTTTGAGGCGACAGGCTCTACGGCATAGACGTCCCTTAGTGCGGGCTTGCGCTCCCTTTTGGGAATGTGAGTGACATAGATCATGTCCACTACTTTCACCTCGGGGGAAACTCCTTTTGGTCCCCGGTGTTCAGTTTATGGGACTCATCATCGTCCTAGCTTGGAGGCCCCTTTCCCTTGTGTTCGGTATTTAACTTACCGGCCTGTTTGAAAACCCAACAGTTTATGTTGGTGTGGTGAGCAGGCTTGTCCGGTGTGCCATGAATCTGACAGGGCCTCTCAAGGATTTTGTCCAAGTTGGAAGGACCATCCCTGTTTCCTTTGAAAGGTTTCTTCGGTTGACTGGATTTAGAACCACTGGATCTGGCAGACTATTGTATCATCCGTGTTTTCATTATTAATCTGATGTTTGTTTTTATTGTGGCTGGTCTACCATTGTCGTCCCTGGCCTCAGAGGTTCCGGGGTCACCGGAGTTGCTTCTACGAGCCAACCAGCTATCTTCACCCACATAGAAACGGGTCATGAGTGGAGTTAACGCTGCCATGTTCTTCAGCTTTTCCTGCCCGAGGTGTCGGGCGAGCCATTCGTCGCGGACGCTGTGTTTGAAGGCCGCTAAGGCTTCAGCGTCCGGACAGTCCATGATTTGGTTCTTTTTTATTAGGAACCGATTCCAACGCTTGCGCGCCGACTCGCCAGGTTGCTGGATTATGTGACTTAGATCATCAGCATCCGGTGGGCGGACATAAGTGCCCTGAAAGTTGGCCCGAAAAGCATCTTCTAAATCTTCCCAGGTTCCAATGGAGTTCTCTGGGAGGTTGTTCACCCAGTGCCATGCTGGTCCTTTCAGCTTTAGAGGAAGATATTTAATGGTGTGAAGGTCATCTCTATGAGCCATATGAATGTGGAGAAGAAAATCTTCGATCTAGACGACCGGATCCGTCGTTCCATCGTACTGCTTGATGTTTACATGTTTGAACCCTTCCGGAAACTGGTGTTGCATTACGTCATCGGTAAAGCACAAAGGGTGTGCGGCACCTCTATACCATGCAACATCATGGCGGAGATCGGATGATATCTGAGTTTGGTGCTGGTCCCGAAATTGTAATGTTCATCACGTCGGGCTTCATAGCCATTATCTCGCGCCGGGGCACGGCCTCTCGATCCATAGATCAATCTGGTCTGACCAGCTGTATTGGCCAGGTCCTGGTGTAAATCATATCTATAGTCTGCAGCCGCTGTCTCCCTACCTCTTCGGCGAGGGGGTGCGGGCTGGTGTTAGGCGTGATGTGCGGATTTGCCCCATCCACGTGGTGGTCGGTCTGGTTGATCTGCATGATTGTGTCTTGACGGTATGGGCCCAAGGGCTTCGTTGTCGAATTGCGGCAGCAGCTTGCGCTTGGGGTAACTTTTTACGGGTCACTCAGGGTCGTACTCCTCGGCAGCCAGGACCTTGGTCCACCTTTCATTGTGTGTATCCTGTTCAGCCTTGAGCTGCTGCTGCTTCTTTTTCAGGCTCCATGCGGTGGCGATAAGCTACTTAAAGTGTTCTTGTTCGAGAGGTTCCTCTAGGACGATAAAATCTTCATCACCAAGGCTAACATCCTCTTGGAGACTGGCCTATTGTTGCTGTCCTCTGAATCTTCATGATCAACATGTTCGGGGCTATACTGACCCTCCTCCCTCTCATCATGTTAAGATGTGGGCTCAACAGGGTGTTCGGGGTCTTCGACATTATCCGGAGTCTCATTGTCTCCGGTGCCGGTATTGTTGTCCCTTGCCCGAAACGATCATGCGCGGCGCCATTGGCGCCGACGCCTTGGTGGTTCATCGACGGGTTTGTCCTTATCTAGATTTTGAGTGGCCTCATCGTCCTTTTGATTGGGAGTGTCTACCATGTATATTTCATAGCTAGAAGTGGTCGTCCAACTCCCTGTGATGGGTGGGACTTGGGCTGGTTCGGCGTCGGCATTGTCGTCCATACCGTTGTTGTGTTCGGACGCTTAGTCTAGCATGTCGGTTAGATCCTCCACAGTAGCTATTAAGTGGGTGGTGGGTGGGTCATAAAATTCCCCGCTCTCAGCCCCCAACCTATGTTGGGTGTAGTTCGGAGGCAAAGCTTCCGTAATGGCGAGAGACCGCATTAAGTCCAGTGCTTCGTCTAAGGGCGAAAGCCGGTTAGGAGTTTGTGGATCCACAGGGCTGGTTTCGGTGATAAACACCTGGTCTGGCCCGCTGGACACAGACCTCGACAATTCGGAGTTATCCAGAGGCGAGTCCAAGATCACATCTTGGTCTCCGGTTGGAAGTTCCATGATGGAAAAGAGTCTGGTGGGGCTGATGTCACGCCCAATATGCGACCCTATCCAAAAGGAACTCGAAGGTCCCACCAAGGATAGACCCGCATATTGAAACGCTTTTGCAAGGTGGATATCATTACATCAACATTACATAATAGATGGGGATACATACAAGAGGCATACAATGCCACATGAATACAACAATACATCATACATAAGATCATCATCTGACTACGGATGAAACACAAACAGAAACTCAAACGACATCCACCCTGCTAGCCCAGGCTGCCGACCTGGAACCTATCCCCTGATCGAAGAAGAAGCAGAAGAAGAAATCCAAAACAAGCAAGCATCGCTCTCGCATCAAGATCATCGAATAACCTGTACCTCCAACTGTTGTTGTAGTAATCTGTGAGCCATGAGGACACAGCAATCCCATTACCATGGGTATCAAGACTAGCAAAGCTTAAAGGGAAAGGAAGGGGTAAAGTGGTGAAGTTGCAGCAGCGACTAAGCATATATGGTGGCTAACATATGCAAATAAGAGCGAGAAGAGAGCAAACGGAACGGTCGTGAAGCTAGCAATGATCAAGAAGTGATCCTGAACTCCTACTTACGTCAAACATAACCCAAAACCGTGTTCACTTCACGGACTCCGCCGAAAAGAGACCATCACGGCTACACACGCGGTTAATGCATTTTAATTCGTATCTGGTGTCAAGTTATCTACAACCGAACATTAACAAATTCCCATCTGCCCATAACCGCGGGCACGACTTTAGAAAGATTATACCCTGCAGGGGTGTCCGAACTTAGCCCATGATAAGCTCTCGCGATCAACGAAGGATATACCTTCTCCCAGGAAGACCCGATCAGACTCGGAATCCCGGTTTACAAGACCTTTCGACAATGGTAAAACAAGACCAGCAAGACCTCCCGCTATGCCGACAAATCCCGATAGGAGCTGCACATATCTCATTCTCAGGGCACATCGGATGAGCCAGACGTCGGGTTGGCATAGACCCTGATTGCCCAGGGGGCGCCGGACATCGCTCGGTTTGGACCAACACTTGGACAAGCATTGGCCCGGGGGGGCTAAAATAAAGATGACCCTCGGGCTCCGGAAACCCAAGGGAAAAAGGGCTAGGTGAAGCAAATGGTAAAACCAATGTTGGGCCTTGCTGGAGGAGTTTTATTCAAAGCGAACTATCAAGGGGGTCCCATAAATCACCCAACCGCGTAAGGAACGCAAACTCCGGGAACATAACACAGGTATGACGGAAACTAGGGCGGCAAGAGTGGAACAAAACACCAGGCATAAGGCCGAGGCTTCCACCCTTTACCAAGTATATAGATGCATTAATTAAATAAGAGATTTTGTGATATCCCAACATAAATCCTGTCCACCATGGAGTAATCTTCAACTTCTCCTGCAACTAACAACACTATAAGAGGGGCTAAGCAAAGCGGTAATGTAGCCAAGCAACGGTTTGCTAGGAAGGGTGTCAAAGGTTAGAGGTTCATGGAAATTTGGGAGGCTTGAAGAGCAAAAGACGGGTAGCACAACAAAGCGATAGAACAAAGCAACTAGCATAGCAATGATAGTAGTGAGATCCAGGGTAGCGGTCATCTTGCCTGAAATCCCGCAAGGAAGAAGAACGATTCCATGAAGAAGACGAACGGATGATGTCGAATGAATCCTCACAACTCCGGAACGAAACCGAAGCTAACGAGAGAAGCAAACCGGAAAGAAGCATACAACATGGTAAATGCACAAGCATAAACATGGCATGATGCACAAACAAGTATGATGCATGTCCGGTTTAATGAGGCATGGCATGGCAAAGTGCAACAGACAATACTACAAATTAAGTGGAGCTCAATATGCAACGAGTTGCATATTGACGAAACACCACATGACTTATTTAGTTCTCTCTCGTTTAAGCTACCAAACAAAATTAAATGTTGTTAAACATGGCAAGAGGTGAGGCATAATAAAACTACCTATCTAAGCAAGTTTAAATGAGGCCGGAACCACAAAACAACAATTTCGGAAAATCCCCATGTGCATATTCTAGTTTTGGTACTGTTCTGCCTATTACATAATTTTAGAATTGTTAAACAGGAAAATAAAGTGGACAATGTTAAACTAGGCATTTTTCCACCCCATTTACATATAAAGTTTATTTAAAACGGAGCTACGGTTATTTAGTTATGAAATAAATCATTTTAACATGGCATTTAAGCAAATTTAATCAAACAGCAATTTAGACATTTCAAACATGGATGACAATTGAATATTTTGAAACTAGACAGAATTCTAAGCATTTTACATATATAAAACATTTTAATCCGATGCACGGTTAAAGAGTTATTATATGCATGGTCTAGAGGGACTTTCTGTAAAACAGCAATTCACTGGATAATGGATAAAATCGCAGACGAAAAAAAAACACATCGGGCCAAATCTAGTTGGCCCAACAGTGTACAGGAGATGGACTGGAGGGGTGGCTGCTCACATTGGGCCTTGGGCCAGCGGATCTGGTGGGCTGGGGAGGCCGGGCAGATCTAGGCTTGGCGCAAGAAGTGGCCCAGGGCGCTGGCTGCGGTCAACGGAAGCAGGGGACCGATCTGGACTTGGCGCTGGTCGGGTTCTCGCGTGCTCGCACACAGAAGCAGGGGAATGGCACACCGACTCGATGCAGATGAGGCAACAGACGGCGGGGCGCGGGGAGATCGATTTCGTCCGGATCCGGCCGGACTTGGTCGCGGACGGCGCTAGGACGATGCAGGGGATCCGGGCATGGGACGAGGCCAGGGCGCGGGGCCGAGCTGCAGCTGGCTCCGGTGTGGTAGGGGACTTGGCGGGACTTGGGCCGAGCTTGCTCCGGCGAGGGTGCAGTGGTCCAGGGTGCGGCTTCCGGCAACATGGATGAGGTGAGGAGGAGCAGATCCGGGCGTGGGGAGCTCATTCCCGGCGGCGGCGTGGTTCCTGTGATCCACGGGAGAGAGACCATGAGAGGAGAAGATACGAGAGGGAAGGGCGCGGGACGGCGGAGCACTGGCCTGGTGGTGGGGAGCTCCGGCGATGACGAACAGCAGGAGGCCGGCCTTGGAGCGCTGGAGCTCGAGGCGAGGAGCATCTCCTCGAGGAGGAAGACGCCATGAAGAAGAGCCCATGGTAGAGAAGGCCATCGGCGCGGGTGCAGAGGCGAGGCGCTCGGGGCTTGGCTCCACGGAGGTGCTCGAGGCACGGATCCAGGGCGCGAGGATCGATCCAGGAGTGAGCGGGGGCTCCTCCTCGAGCAGGCCTGCTCGAGCAGAAGAGGGAGGCGGTGTTCGCGGGGCGAGGCAGAGGAGATCGGGTGCTGGTTGGTTCAGACGCGGGTGGGCTCGGTGGATTTGGATCGAGCTCTGGTTGGTGACGCTGAAAACGAGGGAGGGAGAGAGGCTGGCTGCGGGCTTGGATCCCGAGGGAGAGGAGTGGCGGCAGTGAGGACAAATCTCCTCGATTTTAGGGTTTGGCTTAGTGGTCGGTCTAATATATATAGCAAAGGAATTTTAGGAAGGGGCTAGAATGACCCTTCGATCGTAATCGGACGGCTGAGAAAATATAGGTTAGGAAGTCCAAATAATAAAATGGAGATGTTTTATAGATGTTTGGGGATGATCTAAATCCAACGGTGATGACTGAGTGGGTCGGGTTTGGGGGAGTTTTTCGGACGCACGGAAGAGGGGGGTCGGTGGTTGTGCAGAGAGGTTAGGCGGTTTGACAAGAGGGAATCGAAAACCAGGTCGGTCTCAGAACAGCCAACAAACGCAACGGAGAGATGCGAGGAGCGGCAACTACGAGCGGATGCAAGTTTTAAAAAACAATGACAGCAACAAGTGCCGACGCAATGCAAATAATGCAATGATGAAATGCATGACATGAACAAAAAGCAAAACAAAAAACAAAAACCCAACGACAGAGAAAATATCATATCGCATCTCCGGAAAAGGCCAGAGTTGGAGTTACGAGTATGGAAAGTTGTATCCGGGGTGTTACAACACTTCACCACTACAAGAGGATCTCGTCCCGAGATCTAGGATGGCACCGGAGAGAAACAGAAGAGGAAGAGAAGAGGTAAAACTAAGTTGCTTCTTTGACGAACGAGTGAAACCACGAACCTTGAGAAGTTGAGCAATTTATAAGAAAGAGTACAACAGAGGTGAACGAGATTGCAACAATCCGTTAGAAAAGAGGAACAAGGAACATTACGAGAACTTGAAGGTTGCAAAGACATGAATCAAGAGTTTAATGGACAAGATAGAATTCGAAACCACTCCGGTTAAAACAAGATGAGAGAGGAAGAATTCGGGCAGCACTCTGTTTGAACATGGAAGGACTAGAACATGAACTTGAGAAGATGGGATGATACTTGATGAAATCAACAACACACTGCCTCCGGAACTATTGAAAGAATGGCACAAGGGGTAAGAAGGATTTCATACAACAGTCCGGTTGAAAAGAGAGGCAAAACTTGATAAGATGAAAGAACTTGAATGAGAACACAACATTCCGGTTAAAAGGATAAGCATGAAAAGAACATGATCCTCACAGTTCGAGATGATGAGTGAAGAGATCAACATCACAATGCCTCCGGGAGAAAGAATAGAAGATAGATCATTGGAATAACAGAATGGAGAAGAAAATGCCAACTTCTGCCACAACTGAGCTTGGAAAGAACCCTTCCAAGAAGGTTGTAACGGAGTTATTGGAAAACCAACAACGAGAAGGACAAGTTTGTAGTGGGCTTATGGAAAACATCTCAAGACTATGAGGTGACATTCTGCCACTAACGAAAACAATTGCTTGCTTTGAGATCAACAAAGAGATGAAAACTTCTTCCACCGAGAAGGATATGGAGAAAGCTTGGATCATTGATAAGCACCACAAATAGCAACATTCCCAATGGATGGCTTTAGGTGAAATATAACCCAAGATACTCCAACAAAGAAATTGTTGGGTTGAAAAGATCTCATGATCGAAGAGAAAATGATGGATTTAAATATGTCACTCTTGAAAACTTGTGAATCCTGAAACACGAAGGAAAATTATCAATAATGACATAACACCGCCTCAAAAGATAAGATAGAGAGAATTGCACTTCGGAATGCAAGATGAAGAATACTTGAACGCCTCAAAACAAAACATGTGTTGAGCAGCATGTTTACTTTTGAGTATAGCTTGGCGGATCATAGCTTCGAGAGAAATCTTGAAGAACAATTGAAGAATGAAAAGAATCCTTGACGAACCATCATGTAGAGCCTCCATGAAGAACTCCAGTAATAAAAGGATGATAGAAAGAAGGAGAAGTTGAAAACACAAGGTGAAGCCTTGCAATGATTTAGATGGAGCTTCGTGATGATATAACCGAGAGAACTTGGAACTCCAGAAAGAAAAGATGAACACTAGAACCGAGAATTACTTCATCATGAACAATCTTCGAAAGAAAAGAATTGAATCACCTCGAGGAAATAAGAATAAGATTTATTGTATGCTTATCCTTCATCAAATTAAATTGATGACAAGCAATGGATTTGGCATACTACTTATTCTCGTAGAAAGGATTAAGAGAGATATAGCGTAAACTTGAGAAGGTATTGATGGAACCACCGGTGGGATTGAAACAACGAAAGAATGAATGACTTGATACGATAACGAAGGAAGAGAAATCTTGAACGAACCACCGTAAGAATTGAAAACGAACGAAGTAAAGGGGTGAATTACCGGTAAGAATTAGAGAACGAATGAAGATACTTGAGGGAATTTGATATAAGAGAACAAAGAGATCACAAGCTGATTAGAGAATACTTGAGCGATGCACCGGTAAGATTTGGATAACAAGAGCTGAAGGCTGGAATGAATGATTCTGAGATGATGTGCTCCGGAGAATCAAACTGAAAAGACTCCTGAATAGATCCGTATGGGTGAAGAGAATTGTCACATTCGAAAACAATTATGAGAGGATGGCATGAAACTAGAACCATGAATCTTCAAGAGAATGAAACAAGATTTTAGGAGAAATCTCTTCCTCGGTCTTCAAATGTTGAGAATGATGATGAGAACCACCATGACAATTGTTGAGGCACTCCGGAATGAAAATTGGAAAGGTTGAACCAACGATGAAAAGAATTTGAAAGCGATCTTGGACAAGGCATATGACTGATGAAATTCATACTTACATCAAACTTCGAAAAGGATTTGAGAATAACTCTAGAATAATTAGAAGAGTCAGGTAAGATCCTGGGAAAAGACCTGTGGGTTAGGGCCCACTCAAAAGAAAACACCGTTGAATGATTTTGAAGAGAGATTGCACCGGTTGAATTAAATGGCTTGAATGAGATAACAACCTCGAAATATCTTGAACGGATTGAGAATGGAAACACAAATCTTCTGAGATATCCTCAACACTCCGGAACAAATGAACAGCAAGAGGTGAGTGATTGAGAGGTACACTGGCATGAGAAAGCATTTGAGACAAGGAAAGGAATATGATCAACACTGAAAGCTTGAATTAAATCCACCGGAAAAGAATACAAGAATGAAGATTGATGAACTTGAAGCTTCCTTTAGTATCTTCTTGAGAATCGCCGAATAAGAGCATTGACGGAAAAGAATAGAGAGACTTCCCATCAATAAAAAGGATACTTGATTAAGAAATCTGAGTCATTGAAGAAAAAAGGGTGGGAGGGCGGGGAAAACAAAGACAACTTGGAATGGATGAAACAAACACCGGTGAGAAAACTTAGAGTTGATCTTGCGGATGTTGAAAATGATCGGATCCACTTGAAGAAGCACGCCGGTTGGAAAAGAATTAACAAGACGACCTCGATGATCAAGAAGATTAGTATTCACATAGCAATATGAGAACACCGTTTAGGAAAGGTATGGAATCAACACTTGACATTGAAGCAACTCGAATACCACAACTCAAAACAAAACAAAGGATTGGCTTGCAGAAATAAGCCAGAACAAATACATATGATAGAGATTTACCCAATCCCATATCATGCATCTGTCGGAAAGATATTCTAGGAGCTACTGGAATTCCCACCTATAAAACTCCCGAAACTTTCTGGTTATGCAATCTGGTGTTGGGGATACAGGGGAAGCAATATATCTCACCCAAACTAACAATCCCTACATCCAAGCTGTATCCATCCGTCAACACATAACCAAGAAAACTCCAGAAATCATGTACCTCAACCTTCGAAAAGCATCCGTTATACGAGTTATGGCAATACTCCCGAACTCCCGCCCCAGTACTGGGTGGCGTCGAGGTTATCTCACCAACAACTACAGAAAAGAGATTTTCGATGTCGGCAAAACTCAGGTATTCCAGAACTGCAATGATAAAATTATGATGACAACACCTCGGAGCTCAACTCCCCGGGTCAATGCCACATAATAGACAGGAGGCACCAAGAACAATGTTCTCGTCACAAAACCATCGGAACGATTCCAAGATACCCACGTGATCCTAAAAAAAATTAGTGAAATTTGAGGAGAGGAAAGACAAAACATCTACATAAAGAGTCCTCACCAGAGCGACGAAGGGGGCTGAGGAGTAAAAAGAATCCTACTCTCCGATATATACAATCCTAAGACTCAAAATAGTTTTCTTCTAGACTCAACAATGGCCAACAATCAAGGGGGCTCCTATGGTCGGTCGAGGCTCTGATTACCAACTTGTCACGCCCAATATGCGACCCTATCCAAAAGGAATTCGAAGGTCCCACCAAGGATAGACTCGCATATTGAAACGCTTTTGCAGGGTGGATATCATTACATCAACATTACATAATAGATGGGGATACATACAAGAGGCATACAATGCCACACGAATACAACAATACATCATACATAAGATCATCATCCAACTACGGATGAAACACAAACAGAAACTCAAACGACATCCACCCTACTAGCCCAGGCTGCCGACCTGGAACCTATCCCCTGATCGAAGAAGAAGCAGAAAAAGAACTCCAAAACAAGCAAGCATCGCTCTCGTGTCAAGATCATCGCATAACCTGTACCTGCAACTGTTGTTGTAGTAATCTATGAGCCACTAGGACTCAGCAATCCCATTACCATGGGTATCAAGACTAGCAAAGCTTAAAGGGAAAGGAAGGGGTAAAGTGGTGAAGTTGCAGCAGCGACTAAGCATATATGGTGGCTAACATACGCAAATAAGAGCGAGAAGAGAGCAAACGGAACGGTCGTGAAGCTAGCAATGGTCAAGAAGTGACCCTGAACTCCTTCTTACGTCAAACATAACCCAAAACCGTGTTCACTTCCCGGACTCCGCTGAAAAGAGACCATCACGGCTACACACGCAGTTAATGCATTTTAATTCGTATCTGGTGTCAAGTTATCTACAACCGGACATTAACAAATTCCCATCTGCCCATAACCACGGACACGGATTTCGAAAGATTATACCCTGCAGGGGTGTCCCAACTTAGCGCATGATAAGCTCTCGCGATCAACGAAGGATATACCTTCTCCCGGGAAAACCCAATCAGACTCGGAATCTCGGTTTACAAGACCTTTCGACAATGGTAAAACAAGACCAGCAAGACCTCCCGCTGTGCCGAAAAATCCCGATAGGAGCTGCACATATCTCGTTCTCAGGGCACACCGGATGAGCCAGACGTCGGGTTGGCATAGACCCTGATTGCCCAAGGGGCGCCGGACATCGCTCGGTTTGGACCAACACTTGGACAAGCATTGGCCCCGGGGGGGCTAAAATGAAGATGACCCTCGGGCTCCGGAAACCCAAGGGAAAAAGGGCTAGGTGAAGCAAATGGTAAAACCAATGTTGGGCCTTGCTGGAGGAGTTTTATTCAAAGCGAACCGTCAAGGGGGTCCCATAAATCACCCAACCGCGTAAGGAACGCAAAATCTGGGAACATAACACCGGTATGACGGAAACTAGGGCGGCAAGAGTGGAACAAAACACCAGGCATAAGGCCGAGCCTTCCACCCTTTACCAAGTATATAGATGCATTAATTAAATAAGAGATATTGTGATATCCCAACATAAATCCTGTCCACCATGGAGTAATCTTCAACTTCTCCTGCAACTAACAACGCTATAAGAGGGGCTGAGCAAAGCGGTAACATAGCCAAGCAACGGTTTGCTAGGAAGGGTGTCAAAGGTTAGAGGTTCATGGCAATTTGGGAGGCTTAAGAGCAAAAGATGGGTAGCGCAGCAAAGCGATAGAATGAAGCAACTAGCATAGCAATGATAGTAGTGAGATCCAGGGTAGCGGTCATCTTGCTTGAAATCCCGCAAGGAAGAAGAATGATTCCATGAAGAAGACGAATGGATGAAGTCAAACGAATCCTCACAACTCCGGAACGAAACCGAAGCTAACGAGAGAAGCAAACCGGAAAGAAGCATACAACATGGTAAATGCACAAGCATAAACATGGTATGATGCACAAACAAGTATGATGCATGTCCGGTTTAAAGAGGCATGGCATGGCAAAGTGCAACAGACAATACTACAAATTAAGTGGAGCTCAATATGCAACGAGTTGCATATTGATGAAACACCACATGACTTATTTAGTTCTCTCTCGTTTAATCTACCAAACAAAATTAAATGTTATTAAACATGGCAAGAGGTGAGGCATAATAAAACTACCTATCTAAGCAAGTTTAAATGAGGCCGGAACCACAAAACAACAATTCCGGAAATCCCCATGTGCATATTCTAGTTTTGGTACTGTTCTGCCTATTACATAATTTTAGAGTTGTTAAACAGGAAAATAAAGTGGACAATGTTAAACTAGGCATTTTTCCACCCCATTTACATATAAAGTTTATTTAAAACGGAGCTATGGTTATTTAGTTATGAAATAAATCATTTTAAAATGGCATTTAAGCAAATTTAATCAAACAACAATTTAAACATTTCAAACATGGATGACAATTAAATATTATGAAACTAGACAGAATTCTAAGCATTTTACATATATAAAACATTTTAATCCGATGCACAGTTAAAGAGTTATTATATGCATGATCTAGAGGGACTTTCTGTAAAACAACAATTCACTGGATAATGGATAAAATCGCAGACGAAAAAAAAACACATCGGGCCGAATCTAGTTGGCCCAACAGTGTACAGGAGATGGACTGGAGGGGGGGGCTGCTCACATTGGGCCTTGGGCCAGCGGATCTAGTGGGCTGGGGAGGCCGGGCAGATCTGGGCTTGGCGCAAGAAGTGGCCCAGGGCGCTGGCTGCGGTCAACGGAAGCAGGGGACTGATCTGGACTTGGCGCTGGTCGTGTCCTCGCGTGCTCGCACGCAGAAGCAGGGGAATGGCGCACCGGCTCGATGCAGATGAGGCAGCAGACGGCGGGGCGTGGGGAGATCGATTTCGTCCGGATCCGGCCGGACTTGGTCGCGGACGACGCTAGGACGATGCAGGGGATCCGGGCATGGGACGAGGCCAGGGCGCGGGGCCGAGCTATAGCTGGCTCCCGCGTGGTAGGGGACTTGGCGGGACTTGAGACGAGCTTGCTCCGGCGGGGGTGCAGTGGTCCAGGGTGCGGCTTTCGGCAACGTGGATGAGGCGAGGAGGAGAGGATTCGGGTGTGGGGAGATCGTTCCCGGCAGCGGCGGGGTTCCTGTGATCCACGGGAGAGAGACCATGAGAGGAGGAGAATATACGAGAGGGAAGGGCGCGGGATGGCGGAGTACTGGCCTGGTGGTGGGGAGCTCCGGCAATGACGAACAGCAGGAGGCCGGCCTTGGAGTGCTGGAGCTCGAGGCGAGGAGCATCTCCTCGAGGAGGAGGACGCCATGAAGAAGAGCCCGTGGTAGAGAAGGCCATCGGCGCGGGTGCAGAGGCGAGGTGGTCAGGGCTTGGCTCCACGGAGGTGCTCGAGGCACGGATCCAGGGCGCGAGGATCGATCCAGGAGTGAGCGGGGGCTCCTCCTCGAGCGGGCCTGCTCGAGCAGAAGAGGGAGGCGGCGTTGGCGGGGCGAGGCAGAGGAGATCAGGTGCTCGTTGGTTCAGACGCGGGTGGGCTCGGTGGATTTGGATCGAGCTCTAGTTGGTGAGGCTGAAAACGAGGGAGGGAGAGAGGTTGGCTGCGGGCTTGCATCCCGAGGGAGAGGAGTGGCGGTGGTGAGGACAAATCTCCTCGATTTTAGGGTTTGGCTTAGTGGTCGGTCTAATATATATAGCAAAGGAATTTTAGGAAGGGGCTAGAATGACCCTCCGATCGTAATCGGACGGCTGAGAAAATATAGGTTAGGAAGTCCAAATAATAAAATGGAGATGTTTTATAGATGTTTGGGGATGATCTGAATCCAACGGTGATGACTGAGCGGGTCTGGTTCGGGGGAGTTTTTCGGATGCACGGAAGAGGGGGGTCGGTGGTTGTGCAGAGAGGTTAGGCGGTTTGAGAAGAGGGAATCGAAAACCCAGTCGGTCTCAGAATAGCCAACAAACGCAACGGAGAGATGCGAGGAGCGGCAACTACGAGCGGATGCAAGTTTTAAAAAAACAATGACAGCAACGAGTGCCGACACAATGCAAATGATGCAATGATGAAATGCATGACATGAATAAAAAGCAAAACAAAAGACAAAAACCCAACGACGGAGAAAATATCATATCGCATCTCTGGAAAATGCCAGAGTTGGAGTTATGAATATGGAAAGTTGTATCCGGGACGTTACAGCTGATCCTCCCACCATCGGATGATACGACCTCCTCCGGATCTAAGGCCGAGGAGGGTGTGATTTTCGACCCCTCGACGGTATCGAAGAGCTTCCTTCATGAGGGTAGGGGGCGGAAACCGAGGCCGCGAACCCCTCGACGATCAGATCTCCTTGGATATCAGCGACGTAGTTCAGGTTTCTGGACCTGATCTGGTGGTCGGGGGCGTAACTGTTGACCTGCTCAAGGTGGCCGGTCGAGTTGGCATGAAGCACAAAGCCGCCGAACACAAAGACATGTCATAGGAGAAAAGTTTACCTAGACATAGCATCATCATTGATGAAGAGGCAAGCAATCAATCCTTCTGTTGGCAATACAGTGGAGCTCTAAATGAAAGCACCAATCTCGGTGTCAAAACCGGCGGATCTCGGGTAGGGGGGCCCAAGCTGTATGTCTGAGGATCGATGGTAACAATGATCAAAAGGACACAATGTTTACCCAGGTTCGGGCCCTCTTAATGGAGGTAAAACCCTACTCCTGCTTGATTATATTCAATGGGTATATGGGTTACAAGAGTTGATCTACCTCAAGATCGTAATGGCTAAACCCTAACTTGGCTAGCCTATTAATGTTATGATCCTGCCTCCGGTCTTAAACCCTCTGGTTTATATAGATACCGGAGGGGCCTAGGGTTGTACAAAGTTGGTTTAACAAAAAGGAAATAGAATATCCGGACACCTAAACTTGCCGTTCACACATACGGGAGTCCCAACCGGAACAAGAGGTGGTCTTCTTCCTTGTATCTTGATAGCCCATTAGTACAACCCACATTGAATAGACCGGACACCCGAAGACCCCTTAGTCCAGGACTCCCTCACTCGTTTCCTTCTAGTGGCGTGCGTGGTATGCACATTAGCCAACCCCAATCAGTCGAGCCTCTGTGTTTCGAGTCGAAATATCTTGTGTGGCACCCCGGGTTAGAGTAACCGGGTTACCTTGCATTGCCGGCCCAGAGATCAAGTCTTCTGGCAACACACAACATCTTGGTATAGAAAACAACCACTTTATTGATGCTAGGAGAAACATAGTGTGAGATTACATCAAGTAGCGAGGCCAAGAGGCACACACGGTGCGGCTGAACAATATGTACATTAATTAGTGAACATAAATGGGCCTCAATTACGACAACTACGCCGCAGCAGAACAACGATGAAGCGGGACTCCATAGCACAGGGATGCCGATGTGGACACGATCTAGACACAAAAGCACTCCGATCCAGTTAGACTTTCCTGAAATCTGGCATAACACGCCAGGTTAGTACATTGAATGTACTTGCAAGCTCACAACAAGCATAAACATAATGGCAAACAATATCATGACATTTAATCAAGTTGAATGAAAATAACAACATACTACTCATGCCATGCAACCAAATTTGTGCATTGAGTCCCTCGAACTCTCTTACCAACGGGTTACCTCATAACCAAACGGTGATCATTCACGGATCACAAATGAAACAACACTTGGTTTCCACATAGGTCAGTCTCACTGACATCACCAGCACTTAACCAGTGCCATGCATATAACTTATTGTTCAAGATTACTTTATAAATGTGGTGTGACTTAATTACGAGTTGTGTCTATAACCGAGGATGCGGCTATCGATAGATTAAATACACTCTGCAGAGGTAGTGCACTGTACCCACACCACGGAACCCATGGCCTCGCACTCCCATTCGGATGGACCAATGGCATTCCGACGGAACTCCCCCATTGCCATGACACTCTCTCAGCGACTCCAACTAACTCCGCACTGGGCTAAGTCATGGGTGAACGACCACCGTCGTGGAAAAACTCAAACGGTCCCAAACGGGGTCAAGGTACCATCTCAACAATAACAACAACGGGCACACAAGGTTATGTCTGCTTACCAGGCTAGGGTACCGCACACCCATAACATTCCCTCGTTGGAGGCACCGACCAGAGGCTTGACAATGGACCGACTAAAGGCCTTCCCATAAAGGCAAATGTTGTTGCACTAGGAAAAACTCGATTCAGTGGCACCATGACTCAATCAACTTAATGTTCAAGTTCAATTAACATCAGGTTTAACTTGAAATAAAAATGCTCGAGCCACCATATGCCATGCTCATGCAACCATATGACATGCATCATATACCACTTAGAATAAACAGATCAACCTCATCAAAAGATCTACTTGCACAAATCATCACTAGACTTTACTGATTCTTTCTCACTGGTTATTAGCAATCATCATTTTTAGTTTTATCATTACTATATGAAATCAAACATTCACATACGAAAATAATATCGATGCTAGTCATACCATAGTCATAGCAAAATCACATAGTCAAACTACTCATGCTAGATCACACTAGTCTAGGTACTCACTTCTATAAACTAAGCATTTTACCCATGGAAAAATAACTAACACAAGAATTATTCATTAAATAATTATATGCAAGAAATAACTCATTTTCAAGTTGGAAAATCATGGATATTGCAATGACATCATGAAACTGTTGGTGTGGCTTGCCTTAGTTCAGAGGAGCTTCACACTCCTCCAGGGTCTATTCAAGACAAGCTTCTCCTTCTGAAAACAATTAAAATGACAAAAAGAAAAGATCAAGAACACTCCTAAAAATTACCAGAAAATCTACACAATAGAGAAAATTATCATTTTTGGTGTGGTGCTAGATCTTTTCAGTAAGAACACAATGCAAAAAGAATCAATCATTTGGACTTGTGGTTTAAAAGTTACAGCAGGTCAAAGTTTCTGGTCAAAATTTGAATTAATTTGAATAAAAAGAAAACCAGGGGTGACGTCGATCGCACACTTCCAGGAATGCGCCAGCACTCATACTGCTTCGGGCACGGCCTGAGAGGATGACAGCGGGCCCCACTGGCTAGGTTGGGGGAAGAGAGAGACAGAGAAACAGAGGCGGGCGACACATCGAGGCGCATTCTATGGCATGGAGTGCCTAGCGGCTAGAACCAGAGGGATAGAAAGAGAGAGGGGGTCGAGGCACACCTGCCCGTACCCTTAGTTTGTCTAGGGGAGGTCGAACGGGGTCGGAACTGGCCTCTCCAGTGGCGGCAGGAAGCAGATGTCGCTAGAGTTGGAGACGACGGTAACGTGGGGTCGCACTAGGGGCTCCAACGGGGTCAGACGGCACCAGTGAACAACCAGCAAGTCACCTGAGGAGTAGATCGAGCTCGGGAGTCACTAGAGTGAGGTGGAGGGGCTACATGGAATCGCCGGCAAGCTCGGGTCGGGGCGGCGGCCAGAGGCTGCCTGGCTGGGCTACGGCTTAACTACGAGCTTGTGGAGTTTGAGGGAGTGAGTGGTGATGCTCGAGGAGTCGGGAGGGGGTTGTATTTATAGGCGAGCAAGGAAATAGGATCTGGCTCCGCCGAAGGGCTTCTAGACACGGCGCCCGACGACGAACGGCGTCAGGAAGAGGGGGAGAAGGTGACATAGCTCACGAGGGCACTATGGGAGAGCGGAGACGAGCACAAGAGCGAGGATGGCGGCGAACACAGTGGCACGTGCATATTGTTCGCTTGGCCACACCATGCCCGTGCTCACTACGGCGAGCTCCAGCGTCGGCGAGCACAAGGGAGGAGTTAAGGGAGTCGGGATGATGATCATGGTGAAGTTTGGCAAGGCACGACAGTCGGGGAAGCAAGCACGACCGCGTCGGCAGCATGCCAGCACGCTTGGACGAACGCGGTCACCGCGTGAACTATGACCTCAGGCCACGCTGAGCTTAAATTTCATGTCTGGCGTGTAATCCTTCGTGGTTTGAGTGGTGATACGTCTCTGTCGTATCTACAATTTTTGATTGTTTCATGCCAATATTATACAACTTTCACATACTTTTGGCAACTTTTTATATGATTTATTTGGAGTAACTTACTTATCCAGTACCCAGTGCTAGCTCCTGTTTGTTGCATGTTTTTGTATCGCAGAAAATCCATATCAAATGAAGTCCAAATGTGATGAAACTCTACGGAGAATTATTTTCAAATATTTGTGAATTTTAGGAGGTGGAATCAACATAAACGGAGGCCCGAGGCCACCACAACCCACCAGGGAGCGCCACCAGGCCCAGGCGCGCCCTGGTGTATCATGCCCTCCTCTAACATCAGTTGGAGCTATACTTAAAGCGCAAGGAAGCTTATATCCGGAAAAAAATCGTGTAAAAAGATCAGCGCAATCGGAGTTATGGATCTCCGGGAATATAAGAAACGGTTTTCGGCCAGATCTGGGGAGCGTGAAATAGAAGAGAACAGAGAGGGAGATCCTATCTCGTAGGGGCTCCTTCCCCTCCACTGCCATGGAGGCCATGGACCAGAGGGGGGACTCTCCTCCCATCTAGGGAGGAGGCCAAGGAAGAAGAAGAAGGAGGGGGCTCTCTCCCCCTCTCTCCCGGTGGCGCCAGATTACCGCCGGGGCTAGGATCATGACGGTGATCTACATCAACAACCTTGCTACCGTCAACACCAACTTTCTCCTCCTCTATGCAGCGGTGTAACACCCCTTCTCCCTGCTGTAATCTCTACTTAAACATGGTGCTCAACTCCATATATTATTTCCCAATGATGTATGGTTATTCTATGATGTTTGAGTATATCTGCTTTGTCCTATGGGATAATCGTGATCTTGGTTGGTATGATTGTATATTTTATTTATGGTGCTATCCTAGGGTGCCCTCCGTCTCGTGCAAACGTGAGGGCCCCCCGCCGTAGGATGTTGCAATATGTTCATGGTTTGCTTATGGTCAGTGTTGAGGGGGTGCCAGCAACTTAAACGCGGATAAGTGGGTTATGGCGTATGGGAGGAAAGAGGACTTGATACTTAATGCTATGGTTAAGACTGAATGTCATCTAAGCAATATGTTCCTCTGTGCCTTTGCTCGCTAATCTGTCCAGGTAGTTCCTCTTTTCTGCATTTACATATTATAATATGTGTGCCTAAGAATCCTCAAATTGCTACATTGGGCTTTTCATCATAATTTATACATTTTGATTCTATTCAGCCATATCGCGAAAACAAGATATCCCCCTTTTATTTGGCATGAAAGGAAACTTATGTGACTCTTTATCAAATTGTGACTGTAACTTTGTGATTTGAAATTCAAGGTGTGTGTATTAACTTCAGTTAGATGCAAGTCGTGTTTTTTCGATAAAAGGGATCACCCAGCCCCCATTTTCAATACAAAAATGGAGTATGAGATACATCAACACCATCCATTAGACTGCTCAGCAAAGATGCATCAGTGCATCAGGAGAAGCAGAAACCTACACCCCTAGACATCTAACCATATCTAAACTAATGTATGCCCAATAGCTACCTACACGAATGATATTTGAATCATGTGTCTCGTTGAAAGATGAGATTCCAATGGGCCTGCTAATCTTGAAATTTTGCTACGCACTTGTAAAAATATATGTAGTACACCAAGAGTTTTTTTTTCTTGCTTTATCACACAAACGGTTTTATGAATGTTTATGTTAAACGCAAGAGTGTATTACCGTGGAAGAGCAGCATAGGTGCATCATAAGAAATTGTATGACGTAAATTGCCTTGAAATAATGGTTTTCTTCGTAGAGAAGTATGGGGTGTTGTGCTTGCAAATGCACGTCAATTTTATTTCCCGTTGCAACGCACGGGCATATGTCCTAGTCATTGCTAATTCAAATTGGCTTTGATATACCTTGGGATCCGGGTGGATCCATTACTTGAGCACTTTATGCCTAGCTTAATGGCTTTAAAGAAAGTGCTGCCAGGGAGACAACTCGGAAGTTTTAGAGAGTCATTTATTTCCGTTGAGTGCTTTTATAAAGTTTGAAATCAAAAAAATATAGAGGGGAACTTAAAACTTCACAAAAAGAAAAGTGAAAGTGAGAAGGACGAGCACCGTGGAAGAGGGAGCATGCCTTGAACTTTGTTCATGCCCATGGAAACTTCGTGAATCTTGAATTACAGAAACTTTTCAACAAAAATAATTATCCCCTTGTACAATTCCATTGTATTATAAAATTAGTGTGCCAAGATTTGCCTTTAGGATGAGTAGATTGCTTGTTGGTTTGTGCGGCGCAAAATAGAAACTTTGGTTGTAGTGCTCGATTTTACTTTTTTTACTGGAACGTCAAACGATTCTGAAAATTTTTGCACTATCTTTCTATACAGAATTTTTATTTGTCTTAATTTTTTCAGAATTTTTAGAGTTACAAAAGTATGGTGGATGTTCAAATCTTTACAGACTGTCCTGTTTTCACAGATTGTTGTTATAGCTTCATTATTTGCGTATGTTTGAATTCTTGTTGAAGCCTCCTTGACTTGGGGCCATAGAATTGTGATAGCATACATTGGGTTATGTTTTTCTATAATTATACAATAATGTTGCAGCAGTACATGATGGGATTTCATTGCCATTTTCACTAACCTCGCCACTAAAAGTTCGGTTAAGTTTTGTGTGGATGAAGTGTTCGAAGATCGTGGAGGTCTCGGTATGAGGAGAAGGAGGAGAGCCAAGAGCTAAAGCTTGGGGAAGCCCAAGGCACCCCAAGTAAATATTCAAGGAGACTCAAGCATCTAAGCTTGGGAATGCCCCATAAGGCATCCCATCTTTCTTCAACAAGTAACGGTATGTTTTCGGCTCCGTTTCATTCATGTGATATGTGCAAATCTTGTAGCGTCTTTTGCATTTAGTTTTCACTTTTATTTTATGCACCAAGCTGGCATGAGATAGTGCATGGTTGATTTGTATAATTCTAATTGCACTTCACTTATATCTTTTGAGTATGGCTTTATTGAATGCTTCATGTGCTTCACTTGTATCATTTGAAGTTTGGATTGCCCGTTTCTCTTCACATAGAAAACCAATGTTCGTAGAATGCTTTTTTGCTTCACTTATATTTGTTACAGCATGATATTTTGTAGAAAGAATTAAACTCTCATGCTTCACTTATATCTATTTAGAGAGACAAATGGAATTGGTCATTTGCATGGTTAGTCATAAAAATCCTACATAAAACTTATGGATCACTGAATATGATATGTTTGATTCCTTGCAATAGTTTTGCGATATAGAGATGGAATGTGTGGGAGGTACTAGTAAACAGTTGTGGTTAGTAAGAATATTGGTGTGAAGGTTTGGGATTCCCGAAGCATGCATGTATAGTCTCTTGTTATGCTATGAAAGTTGGAGCATGATTTATTATTGATTATCTTCCTTATGAGTGGTGGTCGGGGACGAGCGATGGTATTTTCCTACCAATCTATCCCCCTAGGGGCATGCGTAGTAGTACTTTTCTTCGAGGGCTAATAAACTTTTGCAATAAGTATATGAGTTCTTTATGGCTAATGTTAGTCCATGGATGATACACACTCTTACCTTTCCGCAATTTGCTAGCCTCTACGGTACCGTGCATTGCCCTTTCTCACTTCGAAACTCGGTGCAAACTTCGCAGGTGCATCCAAACCCCATGATATGATACGCTCTATCACACATAAGCCTTATTATATCTTCCTCAAAATAGCCACCATACCTACCTATTATGGCTTTTCCATGGCCATTCCAAGATATATTGCCATGCAACTTCCACCGCTTGTGTTTGATGACTTGAGCATTCATTGTCATATTGCTTTGCGTGATCATATAGCTGACATAGTAGTTGTGGATCATCCACCGTGCATCATTTTTTATACATGTTACGCTAGATCATTTCACATCCTGGTACATGCCAGAGGCATTCATATAGAGTCATACTTTGTCATAGGTATGGAATTGTAATTTTTATTTCTTTTGAGTTATAAGTAAATAGAAGTGTGATGATCATCATTATTCATTTTTAGAGCAGTGCCCCAGTGAGGAAAGGATGATGGAGACTATGATTCCCCTACAAGTCGGGATGAGGCTCCGGACAATGAGAGAGAGAAAAAAGAAAAAAAAAGAAAAAAAAGAAAAAAAGAAAAAAAGAAAAAGAAAAAAATAAACAAAGAGAGAAGGGGCATTGTTAGTATCCTTTACCACACTTGTGCTTCAAAGTAGCACCATGTTTTTCATATGGAGAGTCTCCTATGTTGTCACTTTCAAATACTAGTGGGAATATTTCATTATAGGATTAGTTGCACACCCACTTCATTTTCATATGGAGATTTCACACACTTATAGCTCTTAGTGCATTCGTTGCATGGCAATCCCTACTCCTCACGTTGATATCAATTGAAGGGCATCTCCATAGCCCGTTGGTTAGCCGCGTCGGTGTGAGACTTTCTTACTTTTTTGTCTTCTTTATATTTACCCCTATCATCATACTCTATTCCACCTGTAGTGCTATATCCATGGCTTGCGCTCATGTATTGCGTGGGGGTTGAAAAAGCTGAAGCGTGTTAAAAAGTATGAACCAATTGCTCGACTTGTCATCGGGGTTGTGCATGATAAATACTTTGTGTTAAGAAGACAGAGCATGACAAGACTATATGATCTTGTAGGGATAGCTTTCTTTAGCGTTGATGTTCTAAAAGACATGATTGTTGGTTAGGATGCCTGAGTATTGATGTCTTTATGTCAAATTATAGAATATTGCTTTGAATCACTTATATCCTAATATTTATGCCATGATTATACATATGATCAAGTTTATGCTAGGTAGCATTCCACATCAAAAATTATCTTTTTTATCATTTACCTACTCGAGGACGAGCATGAATAAAGCTTGGGGATGCTGATATGTCTCCGTCATATCTATAATTTTTGATTGTTTCATGCCAATATTATACAACTTTCACATACTTTTGGCAACTTTTTATATGATTTGTTTGGACTAACTTACTTCTCGGGTGCCCAATGCCAGTTCTCGTTTGTTGCATGTTTTTGTATCACAGAAAATCCATATCAAACGAAGTCCAAACGTGATGAAACTCTACGGAGAATTATTTTGGAATATTTGTGAATTTTAGGAGGTGGAATCAATGTAAACGGAGGCCCGAGGCCACCACAACCCACCAGGACGCGCCACCAGGCCCAGGCACGCCCTGGTGTATTGTGCCCTCCTCGAACATTGGTTGGAGCTATAGTTCAGGTGCAAGGAATCTTATACATGGAAAAAAACTGTGTAAAAAGATCACCACAATCGAAGTTACGGATCTCTGGGAATATAAGAAACGGTTTTCGGCCAGATCCGGGGAGCGCGAAACAGCAAAGAACAGAGAGGGAGATCCAATCTCGGAGGGGCTCCCGCCCCTCCGTCGCCATGGAGGCCATGGATAGAAGGGGGAATTCTCCTCCGATCTAGGGAGGAGGCCATGGAAGAAGAAGAAGGAGGGGGGGCTCTCTCCCCCTCTCTCGGTGGCACTGGAGTGCCGCCGGGGCTAGGATCGTGATGACGATCTACATCAACAACCTTGCTACCGTCAACACCAACTTTCTCCTCCTCTATGAAGCGGTGTAACACCTCTTCTCCCCGCTGTAATCTCTACTTAAACATGGTGCTCAACTCCATATATTATTTCCCAATGATCTATGGTTATCCTATTATGTTTGAGTAGATCCGCTTTGTCCTATGGGTTAATCGTGATCTTGGTTGGTATGATTGTATATTTTATTTATGGTGTTCTCCTACGGTGCCCTCTGTCTCGCGCAAACGTGAGGGCCCCCCGCTGTAGGGTGTTGCAATATGTTCATTGTTTGCTTATTGTCAGTGTTGCAGGGGTGACAACAACCTAAACGCGGATAAGTGGGTAATGTCGTATGGGAGTAAAGAGGACTTGATAGTTAATGCTATGGTTGGGTTTCACGACCTTAATGATATTTAGTAATTGCGGATGCTTGCTAGAGTTCCGAACATAAGTGCATATGATCCAAATAGAGAAAGTATGTTAGCTCATGCCTCTCCCTCATATAAAATTGCAAGAATGATTACATGTACTTGTTATCGATTGCCTAGGGGCAAATAACTTTCTTGTTGACAAATGCTATCCACTTTTACTACCTTGCATTTTATTCGTAACTTTACCCTCGCAAAGTACTCGTAGTTTTATTCTTGCAAAATAGTTTCATACTTGTTTTAGGTAAAGCAAACGTCAAGTGTGTGTAGAGTTGTATCGGTGGTTGCTAGAACTTGAGGGAATATTTGTTCTGACTTTAGCTCCTCGTTGGGTTCGACACTCTTATTTATCGTAGAAGGCTACAAACGATCCCCTATACTTGTGGGTTATTAAGTAGTTCCAACACTTTGAGTTGAACCCAGTAGTCGTGTGTGCGTGGTTTACTTCCTCGTAAGTTTCTGGATAGTAACTTGTGAGGTTAACTGTCAGTGATCCAGTAAGAGTTTAGGGCTTAGCTTTGGGATTTAGCAATCTCTTAGGAAGGTAATGAAGCTTGAGAAAAATCAGCCTCATTGCATCAAGGAAAAATATACTTGATGTGTAAAGTGCCTATTCTGTCCAGAACAGAAATGATTTTCTGTAGCAAAAATACTCCAAAAAGTGATGCAATGTTTTTGCTCAGGGAGGTGCTCTAGGGTTCAAAGAATATTTGGGAATTTCCTCAGGATTTTTGGAGCAACAAAAATGACGGTTGCTTTGGAGCAGAAGTTTCCGAAGTGGGTTTCAGAGAAGAAAATGAATATTATTTTTTATGATAAATATTCGTTGGGTCATTTGGGATTTTTCAGAGAAAGAAAGATGAGTTAGGGATGGAAGGGTCACTTAGCTGAAAATCAAAGGCATGCCCAAGTGTTCAAGTCCATTTGAATTGATTCAAAACCTCCAAATTCAAAGAAGAGGCAAAAGAAGTCCGGAAAAAGAGAGAAGGCAAAAACCAGACTATCACAAACCTCTCCCACTTAGGATGAATCTCGTCCTCGAGATTCGGTTACTCAGAAAAACAATTCTTGGTAGGCTGTCCTTAAAAATTCATCTCTTTCCTAGGTTGCTTCTTCCTCGATGTGATGCTCCCTGAGGGAGTCCTGGATTAGGGGGTGTCTGGATGGCTGGACTATGACCTTTGGCCGGACTCCCGGACTATGAAGATATAAGATTGAAGACTTCGTCCCGTGTCCGGATAGGACTTTCCTTGGTGTGGAAGGCAAGCTTGGCGATACGATATGTAGATCTCCTCCCATTGTAACCTACTCTGTGTAACCCTAGCCCTCTCCGGTGTCTATATAAACCGGAAAGGTTTAGTCCGTAGGACGAACAACAATCATACCATAGGCTAGCTTCTAGGGTTTAGCCTCAGTGATCTCGTGGTAGATCTACTCTTGTACTACCCATATCATCAATATTAATCAAGTAGGAGTAGAGTTTTACCTCCATTGAGAGGGCCCGAACCTGGGTAAAAACATCGTGTCCCTTGTCCCCTGTTACCATCCGCCTAGACGCACAGTTCGGGACCCCCTACCCGAGATCCGCCGGTTTTGACACCGACATTGGTGCTTTCATTGAGAGTTCCTTTGTGTCGTCACCTTTAGGCCCGATGGCTTCTTCAATCATCAACCACGACGCGGTCCAGGGTAAGACTTTTCTCCCCGGACAGATCTTCGTATTCGGCGGCTTTGCATTGCGGGCCAATTCACTTGGCCTTCTGGAGCAGATCGAAAGCTACGCCCCTGGCCATCAGGTTAGATTTGGAAGTTTAAACTACATGGCTGACATCCGCGGAGACTTGATCTTCGACAGATTCGAGCCACAGCCGAGCACGCCGCACTGTCACGATGGGCATGATCTAGCTCTGCCGCCGGGCAGTGCCCAGAGCGCCGCTCAGGTGTCCGATCCGACCCTTAGCTCGGAGCCGACTGCGCCGATCGAGGACGGGTGGCTAGACGCCACCTTGGGGGCTGCAATCTTTACGGTGATCGAGCCGAACACCAATCTTGTCCTTTGTGGAGCTCGTGACTCCAAGGTGCCGGACTCCTTTCCGAACTCCGAATCTTCCGCACCCCTCCCGATTGAACCCAATTGGGCTCCGATCATGGAGTTCACCGCCACGGACATCTTTCAACACTCGCCCTTTGGCGACATCCTGAATTCACTAAAGTCTCTCTCTTTATCAGAAGAGCCCTGGCCGGACTATGGTCAGCAAGGTTGGGATGCGGACGACGAAGAAATTCGAAGCCCAACCACCACCTACTTCGTAACCACCGTCGATGATTTAACCGACATGCTCGACTTTGACTCCGAAGACATCGACGGTATGGACGCCGATGAAGGAGACGACCAAGAGCCAGCGCCTATAGGGCACTGGAAAGCCACCTCGTCATATGACATATACATGGTGGACACCCCAAAAGAAGGGAATGGTGATGGAACAACAGAGGATGACCCCTCCAAGAAGCAGCCTAAGCGCCGACATCAGCAGCGCCGCTCTAAATCCCGCCACAGCAAAAACGGTGATTCCGGCACCGGAGACAATAACACCCCGGACAGTGCCGAAGACAACCCCCTCCAGTAGGATTCAGCACAGGAGGATGGGGAAGCCAGCCCTCATGAGAGAGCGGCAGACAGAGAGGTCGAGGACGACAATTATATGCGTCCCTCCCAAGACGAGGCAAGCCTCGACGACGACGAATTTGTCGTGCCTGAGGATCCCGTCGAACAAGAGCGTTTCAAACGCAGGCTTATGGCCATGGCAAGCAGCCTCAAGAAAAAATAGCAGCAACTTAGAGCTGACCAAGATTTGCTAGCCGACAGATGGACTGAAGTCCTGGCGGCCAAAGAGTACAAACTCGAACGCCCCTCCAAGAGCTACCCAAAGCGCGGGCTGCTACCCCAATTAGAGGAGGAAGCAACTAAACCTACATCACAAGCGTATGACGCGGCCGACCGGCCACCTTGTGGCCGCGATAGAGAGGCCTCTCGACCATCCATTCAAGCCGCACCCCGGCGCCGATCAAAAAGTACCAAGGCACGGGGAAACGCGTCAGACCTGCAAGACATATTGGAGGACAAGGCCAGGAAAATAAGATCGATCTACGGATCGCGTGGGCGCCCCACGACACGTGACGATTACCGTCACGCCAGATATGGCAAATACGGCCATGCCGAATAGGGAAGGCAAAGATCATATGAGCTACGTCGTGATATAGCCCAGTACAGAGGCGCCGCACACCCACTATGCTTCACAGATGAAGTAATGGATCATCAAATCCCCGAAGGGTTTAAACCCGTAAACATCGAATCATATGATGGCACGACAGATCCAGCAGTATGGATCGGGGATTATCTCCTTCATATCCACATGGCCCGTGGTGATGATCTACACGCCATAAAATACCTCCCACTCAAGCTTAAAGGACCAACTCGGCATTGGCTTAACAGCTTGCCAACAGAGTCAATTGGTTGCTGGGAGGACCTGGAATCCGCATTCCTTGACAACTTCCAGGGCACTTATGTGCGACCACCAGACACCGATGACCTAAGCCACATAATTCAGCAGCCAGAGGAATCGGCCAGACAATTCTGGACATGGTTCCTAACCAAGAAAAATCAAATAGTTGACTGTCCGGACGCAGACGCCCTCGCAGCCTTCAAACATAACATCCGTGACGAATGGCTTGCCCGGCACCTTGGACAGGAAAAGCCGAAATCCATGGCAGCCCTCACAACACTCATGACCCGCTTTTGCGCGGGAGAAGACAGCTGGCTAGCTCGTAGTAATAACATGACCAAGAGCCCTGGTAATTCAGATACCAAGGACAACAATGGCAGGTCGCGTCGCAACAAGCACAAGCGCCGCATTAACGCGACAATACTGAGGATACGGCAGTTAATGCCGGATTCAGAGGCTCTAAACCCGGTCAGCGGAAAAAGCCATTCAAAAGAAATACTCCGGGCCCGTCCAGTTTAGACCGGATACTCGATCGCTCGTGCCAGATACACGGCACCCCCGAACAACCAGCCAATCACACCAACAGGGATTGTTGGGTGTTCAAGCAGGCAGGCAAGTTAAGTGCCGAAAACAGAGACAAGGGGCTGCATAGAGATGATGAGGAGGAGCCCCGGTCGCCAAACAACAGAGGACAGAAGGGCTTCCCCCCACAAGTGCGAACGGTGAACATGATATACGCAACCCACATCCCCAAAAGGGAACGGAAGCGTGCGCTCAGGGACGTATATGCGTTGGAGCCAGTCGCCCCAAAGTTCAACCCATGGTCCTCCTGCCCGATCACTTTTGATCGAAGGGACCACCCCACTAGCATTCGTCACAGCGGATTCGCCGCATTGGTTCTAGACCCAATCATTGACTGATTTCAACTCACTAGAGTCCTCATGGATGGCGGTAGTAGCCTGAACCTGCTTTATCAGGATACAGTGCGAAAAATGGGCATAGATCCCTCAAGGATTAAACCCACAAAGACAACTTTTAAAGGCGTCATACCAGGTGTCGAAGCCAGCTGTACAGGCTTAGTTACACTCGAAGTGGTCTTCGGATCCCCAGATAATTTCCGAAGCGAGGAGTTAATCTTTGATATAGTCCCATTCCGCAGTGGCTATCATGCCCTGCTCGGGCGAACCGCATTTGCAAAGTTCAATGCGGTGCTGCACTATGCATACCTCAAGCTCAAGATGCCAGGCCCTCGAGGAGTCATTACGATCAATGGAAACACCGAACGCTCTCTCCGAACAGAGGAGCACACGGCGGCCCTTTAAGGCAATTCTCCAATCCGGCCGTTAAACATCCGGACACCATCAAGCGCGCCCGGAGCAACCTACTACAAGACCGCCTGGCACGTTCCGAGCAAGCATAGCAGTGCGGCCCCAACCCCAGCCCTCGCGAGATTGCGAAACCAGTACCACGCGTACATAATTACGCTCTGGAAATACCGTGGGCATAAGGGGAGGGGCACAACCACGGCATGCCCAGAATGCGGCTCAACCGCACTAGGGGCTCCCAATTTTGTCATTTCTCTTTTCTTACTTTCAGGACTCCACTCTTCGGAAGGCCTGTCCGGCAGTACACTCGCCGAACACATGATGCAATAGCCAGGGAGATAGCAAGCCACGTTGAAAGTCCAGGTGGTCTCTATAACGAGCTAAATACCTGTCTTACTTAAAGTCTCGCAGCTTGCCCCTGGAGGGGGACATGTTAAAAAATACCATCTCTTGCTTATCGCACTATTTGTATCGTTCTGCTTTTATAGCAGCCCTTTAATAAACAATACATAGCTCTTGTCTATTATTGCATTCATTTTTCATGTAAATATGTTCAGTCATGACATTATGCAACCGTACACTTTGGTACGGCCAATACACCAGGGGCTTAAGCACCCCAGAATACGGTGTGAGAAGACCGAACACTCTCATGAGTGCGGCACCCCGAACTTATAGCATTATATGCATCGGCTCCGAATCATGTCTTGGGTCAATAGTTGGGTTTGCCCGGCTCCCATGTTTTGGTACCTTACGTTCCGCTATATCGGCTAAGGTAGCGCTGGGAGAACTACTGCGATTGTGCCCCAGTTGAGCTGGGTTAACACCTCAGTAGAGAAAGCTAAAACTGACCGTCATGATAGGGCGAGAGACCGGTCGCTGTTCGAGAGGTTTTTCGAGTCCCTAAAGACTTATGCCGCTTAGAGCGAGGAGCTGGATTTATCCGGCCTAGGCGTGGATAGCGCCCCGAACTCGGTCTTCCGAATACTAGGGGCTTCGCCGAAATTTAAAATTATAGAATTCTATGGCTAAGTGAGAGTGATAAAGCATTATAAGTCTGATTGCCTTGTTCGTTGTGCTGAGCGCCTCCCTCGAAGGACCCAAGAATGGGAACAAGAGCGCTCAGGTTTATCCCGAACACCCCAGCACTCGTGGCATGGGGGCAGAAGCCGACGACTTGCATCTCTCAGATTTAATAAACGGCCGCACAGAAGGTAATATTTTAAATTCAAAAAGCGTTGCTTAGCGCATATGAACAAGTTTTCAGCGCACAGGACAAACATAAGCGAGTTTACTCAAAAATTAAATCCTTGGAACATTCGTTCGCCACAAGGCGGGCACCCTTCAGGACGCCCTCATAGTACATCTCGGGCCTGCGATGCTCCTTCCCCTCCGGTGGCCCATCCTTCACCAGCTTCTCAGCATCCAGCTTGCCCCAGTGCACTTTGGCACGGGCAAGGGCCCTACGGGCGCCTTCGATGCATACGGAGCGCTTGATGACTTCAAGCCATGGACAGGCATCCACCAGCCGCCGCACCAGCCCAAAGTAGCTCCCAGGCATGGCCTCCCCAGGCCACAGCCGGCCTATAAGGCCCTTCATGGCCTGTTCGGCTGCCTTATGGAGCTCGACCAGCTGCTTCAGCTGGTCGCTCAGGGGCACCGGGTGTCCGGCCTCAGCATACTGGGACCAGAACACCTTCTCCATCGAGCTCCCCTCCTCGGCCCGGTAGAATGCGGCGGCGTCGGATACACTGCGGGGCAGATCTGCGAATGCTCCTGGAGAGCTCCGGACTCGGGTAAGTAACAGGTAATTTACTTTCACGTGCTTGCTTTGCATAAAGAATGCCTTACCCGCCGCTATCTTTTTCATCGCCTCAATTTCCTGGAGGGCCTTTTGGGCTTCGGCCTTGGCAGATTTGGCGCTTTCCAGTGCCGAGGCAAGCTCAGACTCTCGAGTCTTTGAGTCAAGCTCTAAACTCTCGTGTTTTTTCACAAGAGCATTAAGCTCTTGCCGCACCTCCGCCACCTGCGCCTCCTGCTTTTCTCGCTCAGTGCGCTCCACGGCCGCATTGTCTTTGGCCTTGGACAACGCTTCGTTCAGGGCCGCCACCTCGGTTGTGGCCCCTGTAATATTCACATTGGTTCTGTAATTATTTGCAACCAGGTATTTTTATATACTTACATAAGGTACTACCTACCTTCCTTGTCCTCGAGCTGCTTCTTGGCACGACAGAGCTCGTTCTCGGACCGCTCGAGGCTCTTCTTCAATGCATCGACCTCCGCAATCAGTGCGGCAGAGGTCAGTAGCACAGCCTGCATTCCCATATTGACATATTTATGTTAGACTCCTGCGTATATCTTGTTAGATCCTTAGTCTGGCTTTTCTTTCCGAACACCAAGCTGAGCATCAGGGGCTACTGTCTATGCGGTAACATTTTTATATGTTTTAAATACATACCTCAAAGCCTGTTAGAAGGCTGGCACAGGCTTCTGTCAGCCCGCTCTTGGCGGACTGAACCTTCTGGATCATCGCACTCATAACAGTGCGGTGTTCCTCATCGATGGAGGCGCCGTTAAGCACCTCCAGCAAATTGTCCGGCGCCTCCGGTTGGACGGAGGCCGCCGGCGTCGTAGGCTTGCCCTTCTTGCGAGGGGGCCGCCTGCCAGACTCCGGAGCCACTGAAGGTTCCGGTGCAGTGTTCGGCCCAGGGCCGGACTTAGATCCCTCTGGGGTTTTATCCCCTTTGGGCCTGGAGTCCGGGAGGTCGCCTTGCGGCGCCTCCAGGATCACCTCCTCCTGGTTTAGCCCCTTTTGGGACTCCACCTCAGCATCGTCCATAGGGCAGGGGGAGGTAGCCATCGGGAGTGAAAGACTATTCACATCCGACGAATCCAGGGACCCGCTCGATGAATCGTCGAGCTGAGCCTTGGGCGGACTGCATGATTATATTCGGCGTCAGAAGGTACTGTGCAAATAAAGGAACGCCATGAACTATTCTGGTATCCAGATACTTACGATTTAGCTAGGGGCTTGGCCTTGGATGGCCACTCCTCTCCGCCGCTGTCGGCGTCGGATGCGTAGTCCGGAAGAAGGGTCTTCCCCTTCTTGGACACTCTGGCCTCCCCAGTTGGGGCGGCCTTTCTTTTCTTTCCTCCCCCCGCTGGAGGGGGAGAGGCTTCTTCTTCCTCCTCCTCGTCTTCGGAGGAGGTGTGCGCTTTGGGGTCGTCAGGCGATGAGTCTGACACCACCAGGCGCCAGGAGCTCTTTCGAGTTCCCGTGGCCTTCTTCTTGACCTTCTTCTCCGGCACCACGTGAGGTGCCGGGGCCAGCAGCTTCGTCAAGCGTGCATCAGCTGGGCCTTTGGGCAAATGAGCCGGATAGTTAAACCGACCGGACGTCTTCTTCCAGTCCTGTGAAAGGAGCGGGAGCTTAGATCCCACATAGAATCAAACTATGGAAAACGAGTATCCTGTAAAGGGTAAAACGGGCTTACCGCGCTGGCTTGGCGCTTTGCGTAGAATCCGCGATACTCGGTAATGGATGGGGGAACCTCTGAGCTCTTGAATATCACCTTCCAGGCATCTTCGTGCGTTGTGTCGAAGAGCCTGGACAAAGTTTGGTGCTGAGCCGGGTCGAACTCCAACAAGTTGAAAGCCCGTCGTTGACACGGGAGGATCCGGTGGAAGAGCATGACGTGGACTGTGTTGACAAGCTTAACCTTCTTGTCCACCAAGTTTTGGACGCAGGTTTGGAGTCCGGTCTCCTCTTCCAGATTACCCCATGACAGGCCCATCTCTTTCCAGGAGGTGAGCCGTGTGGGGATGCCAGACTGGAATTCGGGGGCCGCTGCCCATTCAGGGTCATGCAGCTCGGTGATGTAGAACCACTCCGATTGCCACCTTTTGATGGTTTCCACAAAGGAGCCCTCGAGCCAGGTGGCGTTGGGCATCTTGCTCAAGATGGCGCCTCCGCACTCCGCTTGCCAGCGGCCCACAACCTTCGGCTTGATATTGAAGGTCTTCAGCCATAAGCCGAAGTGGGGCTGGATGTGGAGGAAGAACTCACACACGACGATAAACGCCGAGATGTTGAGGATGAAGTTCGGGGCCAGATCGTGGAAATCCAGGCCATAGTAGAACATGAGTCCCCAGACAAATGGGTGGAGTGGGAATCCTAGTCCATGGAGGAAATGGGGGAGAAACACGACCCTCTCATGGGGCCTGGGGGTGGGGATGAGCTGCCCCTCATCTGGGAGCCGGTGCGCAATGTCGTTGGACAATTATCCGACTTTCCTCCGTTTTTTGATTTGCCCCTCCGTGACGGAGGAGGCCATCCACCTGCCTCCCGCTCCGGACATGATTGGAGAAGGTTGAGGTGGGAAGTGCGGACTTGGGCGCTGGAGCTCGAGTGCGCAGGAAATGGATAAGCGAAGGAGGAAGAAGGCGTAGATGGAAAGGGTGGATCCTTATCCCCTTATATGGGCGGCCGAAACTATGTGCCGCCACCAGCCAAGTAAAACTAGCTTATCTCCCAAGCGCCGCGATTAATGGCGCTGTTAGGTTACCCACGCCCGTATTGATGAGAATCCCGGAATAAGGGGACACGATCTCTGCTTTGACAAGACGTGCCAAGGAAACCGCCTCGCTAAACACGCTGAGGTGGGACAGTAAAAGATTCGAATAAAGGCTTGGCTGTGGCATGATGTCACGCTACGGAATACGTCAGCAGATTAGATTTGTGCGAATATTATTCTCTCTACGGTGGTATGTGGAAACTATTTTGCAGAGCCGGACACTATCCTTGTGTTCAACATCTTCTATGAAGTATTCGGAGGAGGAACCCGCCTTGCAATGCCGAAGACAATTTGCGCGCCGGACTCGTCGTCATTGAAGCCTGGTTCAGGGGCTACTGAGGGAGTCCTGGATTAGGGGGTGTCCGGATGGCCGGACTATGACCTTTGGCCGGACTCCCGGACTATGAAGATACAAGATTGAAGACTTCGTCCCGTGTCCGGATAGGACTTTCCTTGGCGTGGAAGGCAAGCTTGGCGATACGATATGTAGATCTCCTCCCATTGTAACCGACTCTGTGTAACCCTAGCCCTCTCCGGTGTCTATATAAACCGGAGAGGTTTAGTCCGTAGGACGAACAACAATCATACCATAGGCTAGCTTCTAGGGTTTAGCCTCTCTGATCTCGTGGTAGATCTACTCTTGTACTACCCATATCATCAATATTAATCAAGCAGGAGTAGGGTTTTACCTCCATCGAGAGGGCCCGAACCTGGGCAAAAACATCGTGTCCCTTGTCTCATGTTACCATCTGCCTAGATGCACAGTTCGGGACCCCCTACCCGAGATCCGCTGGTTTTGACACCGACACTCCCATTGAACCTTATAAAACTTGATCACCTTACTGTGAGTGACTCTTTTTGTTTCATCCAATATCCTGAACGGTCTCTCCTCATAGATTAAGTCCTTGGCAAGCTCAATTTCTGACATATGAGTCCTTTTCTCGGTGGTGAAATACACATTCTTAGCTGTGAGACATGGAACACATTGTGTACTTCTGACAGTTTTGGTGGCAATTCCAACTGATAAGCAATTGTGCCAGCTCTGGTCATAACTGGGAAGGAACCAATATATCTTGGTGACAATTTTCCTCGGGTCTGAAATCTCTTGATTCCCTTCATGGGTGTGACTCGGAGATACACATGTTCTCCGTGTTGAAAACTGACTTGTCGGTGTTTGGCATCATAATAACTCTTCTGGCGTGACTTAGCCAACTGCGGTCTATCTCGGATCTCCTTGACTTGATTTTCAGCTTCCAATATTAAATCTGTTCCGAAAATGCGGCTATCTCTGGTTTGGGATCAGTTTAACGGAGTGCGACACTTACGGCCGTACAAAGCTTCATACACGGACATCTTCAGACTGGTCTGGAAACTGTTGTTGTATGAGCATTCCGCATATGGCAGAAAATCTTCCCACTTGGGTACATGGGCTAACGCACATGCTCGAAGCATATCTTCAAGTATTTGATTTACTCGCTCAGTCTGACCATTTGTCTACAGGTGATAGGTTGTGATGTATTTGAGGGCGGTCCCCACGGCTTGATGGAGTCGGGACCAGAATGCGGAGGTAAGGAGTGAACCTTGGTCTGAAGTGATTGTTCTTGGCACTCCATGCAGACTGGCAATCCGGGACACATATAATTGTGCAAGTTGATCGGCTTGATACGTGGTGCAGATGGGAATAAAATGAGCCACCTTAGTCAGTGTGTCCACCACGACCCATATTGCATCGTTGCCTCGGTGAGTCCTGGGTAGACTGGTGACAAAGTCCATGCAGACATCATCGCATTTCCATTGCGGAACTGGTAGGGGTTGGAGAAGTCCGGTGGGTTTCTGTTGTTCCGCCTTCACTTTGTTGCATATATCGCAATAGCGACAAAGTATGCGATGTCCTTATTCATTCCATCCCACCAAAATATCTGTCGAAGGTCTTCGTACATTTTGGTGCCTCTAGGGTGAATTGAATATGAGGATTCCTGTGCTTCTGCCAAAATCTTCTTTCTCAAGTCTGCTTGCTTAGGTACATATATTCGTCCTCGAAACCTTAGTGTACCGTGCGAATCCTTAGATAAATCCCGGGTCTTTCCTTCTTGCAGACGTTTTATATGGCCTTGTAGAATTGAGTCGTTTTCCTGGGCCATGCGAATGTCATCCTCGAGAGTAGGAGTTACTTCCAATATATTTGCAAGGCCGGCGTCTACAATTACCAAGTTAAGTCGAGCAATCTCTTGTTGGAGTTTGGGAGGCAAGGACTCTATCATGGCATTTAAACTGGCAGGCTTGCAGCTGAGGGCATCAGGAACCATGTTGGCCTTACCGGGATGGTAATTTATTCCCAGATCATAGTCCTTGACCAACTCGAGCCATCTTCTCTGTCGAAGGTTTAAGTCTGGCTGAGTAAATATATTTGAGACTCTTCTGGTCGGTAAATATCTGACACCTTTTTCCAATGAGGTAATGTCTCCAAATTTTTAGAGCGTGCTCAACTGCGGCCAACTCCAAATCATGAGTCGGATAATTTCCTTCGTGGGGTCGTAGCTGGCGGGATGCGTAGGCTACAACCTTGCCATCTTGCATGAGTATGCATCCAATACCTTTCCTGGATGCATTACAGTACACATCAAAACTGCAGATAAATGTCAGGAACAGTCAATACCGTTGGTGATGTTAATGTGGTATTTAGCCCATTAAAGCTCTTCTCACAGTCCTCAGTCCATTCAAACTTCTTATCTTTCTTGAGGAGCTCTGTCATTGGCTTGGCAATCTTGGAAAAAACCTTCGATGAAACGGGGGTAATATCCGGCTAATCCAAGAAAACTTCAGATTTCGGATACAGTTGTGGGTGCGGCCCAATCAAGCACATCTTTCACTTTGCTGGGATCCACAACTATGCCTTCTGCTGACAGAACATATCCCAAAAATCCGACTTGTTTGAGCCAAAACTCACACTTGCTGAATTTTGCATATAGCTGATTGTCATGGAGTCTCTGCAAGACTACACTGAGATGTTCCTTGTGCTCTTCTTCACTTTTTGAGTATATGAGAATGTCATCGATGAAGACCACCACAAACTTATCCAAGAAATCCATGAATACCTTATTCATCATATACATCAAAAAGGTAGGGGCATTTGTGAGACCGAAAGACATCATCATATATTTGTAAAGACCGTATAGGGTAGTAAATGCGGTCTTAGGAATATCTTCCTTCTTGATCTTGAGCTGATGGTACCCGGTCCTTAAATCAATCTTGGGAAATACTTTTGCCCCACTGAGTTGATCGAAAAAATCATCAATTCTTGGAAGTGGATATTTGTTCTTGATGGTGACATCATTCAACCGACGGTAGTCCACACACATCCCGAGACAGTCGTCTTTCTTGTCCACAAATATTGCGGGTGATCCCCATGTTGAAGTGCTCAGGGGGATATATCCTTTCTGAAGCATCTCATCAAGCTGTTTCTTTAACTCCACTAGTTCTGATGAAGGCATTCGATAGTTCTTTTTGTATAAAGGTGTTGTCCCGGGCACAAGGTCAATTGCAAACTCAAGCTCCTGGTCTGGCGGCATTTCTGGTTATTTCTCAAGGAATACATCGTGGAACTCATTGACCATAGGAATTAAATCCAATTCTTCAGCTACAGCGGCGAAGACCAGTTCTCTCTTGGGTATGCTTCTACGGGCATAGAATTTTGTGGATTGCCCTTCCTGACTTTGTCAAGGTGACTTCTCGGGTCGCACAGTTTATGTATACTTTATATTGGGTCAACCAGTTCATTCCCAAAATAGCATCCAACTTGGCAGACTCGATGACTATCAAAGAAGTTGGAAAATGGACTCCCTTGATATCAATTTCCAAATTACGGCAGACCAGATTGCTTCTGATCATGGATCATGGGGATTGAACCATCATACTTTTTGCAAAATCGAGCAAGGAAATTTGTTTTGGCCAACGAAACTCCGAGAAACAAAAGAGTGGGAAGCCTAAGAGTCAAATAAAATTATTGCAGGTATGCTATTAATATGAAACATACCAATGACGTCTTCTGGGTCTTCTTGGGCTTCATCTGTGGAGAGGTGATAAACTTTCCCTTGGATGGTCCTCTGGATAGGGTATGGTCCCATGTGGTTGACTTGCGGCCAGAATGGGGCATTTGGCTTGCCGCTCTTGGGGCACTATCTGGCATAACGTCCGGTTTGCCCGCAATTGAAGCAGGAGTTGTTGCGCTAACACTCTTCACAAACTGGACTGGTCACGACATTCTTGACTTGAGTAGTGGTCTTGTTTACATTCTGCTGCCAATTTGGTTTGTATTCAACTTGAGTCTGCTGCCAGGTACGAGCCTTTTGCACTGGCTGTCCGTCCTTCTTAGGCTCGAAATTTTACGCTTGTGGTCATTATTCATGGGTCGGTTTTCATGCACAGGCTTGTGCTCCCTCTCTGCAATGAGGGGTTTGTTTACCAAAGTCTGGAAGTCTGGAAAGTCGAGCATACTGAGAGTACACATGAGGTGTTGATTTAATCCTCCAAGGAACCTGCTGATCTTCCTTTCTTCCATGGCCACATCATAGAGAGAATAACAGGCCAAATAGTTGAACTTGTGCAAATATTCACTTACTGGCAGATTTCCTTGAGTGAGAGCAAGGAATTAACGTTGCTTGACCTTCGTAATACCGGCGGGAATATGGTACTTGCAGAAATGGTGCTTCAAATTTGTCAAAGTGATTTCTTCGCCCGCAGGCCACATAGCTTTAGCATTATCCCACCATATATTAGCAGCTCCTTCAAGATAGTGTGTAGCAAACGGAACCTTGTCAGCTTCTTGAATACGAGAAATCTCAAGCTTCTTCTCAATAGTTTGCAACCAATCATCGGCTTCCAAAGGATCAACCACTAGACTGAAACTGGGAGGCTTAGTCCTTTGAAAATCTGACAGCTTTGAGTGATGACCATTCTGATTCCCATTCTGCCCAACCATAGCTTGCACAATTTTTAACAGCTCAATCAGATCATTGTTCCTTCTTTCTTCAAAGATGTGCTTAATTTGTTCAGTGGAGGGCGGATGTGGCGGTGGAGGCGGTGGTTGCGGATACGGCTCGGGGGAATGTCCTTCCTGTCTTGTTGAGCGACGAACAAGGACATCCTCACAATCGTGTTACTGCCTCACCGTTTCATCCTACTGTTTGTTTTTCCCAATAAAAGCAACCGCGATGAGAAACATCCAAAACTGGGAAGAAAAGCCAGTGACAAACCCGAAAGAGGCGAAACAAAATATCGAGAAACACATCGAATAATAAAAAGTTCCAACATAATTATACATAGACTCGTACATGAAAGGTAGACATCATGACGGGTGCGACTACTCGCATACATGAAACGATACATCATGGCTCATACAACTACATCCGTACACCACCTGACCACTACGGATACTCAGATGCTCTAGGGCTCTGCCAGCGCTGTTGGGTCTTCTCCTAGGTCGTACTCAGATCCTGAACTGACGATGTTAACCGAGACCTCCGGGTTAAAGGTAACATGAGACGCTGCCTCGAGGGATCTCCCTTGGAGGTAGGTGCGGGATGAGAAGGAAGCATGGGAGCTGCATGGGGTAGTGAGAAGGGATGCCCACTCAGTAGGGGCATTGTGTGGAGTCACAGTCGAGGTGCCTGTGCTACTCGGAGGAGTGACCGGGGAAACAGGCGAGCTAGAACTGGGTACAATATAAGGAGTAAACCCCATAGAAGGTGGAGTGGGGTAGGATCTAGCAGTGACTAAAGTGGTGCGAGCATAAGTCAGCTCTCGAGCCATCTCGTGAACTAGAAGATAACTAGCAGTGATATGCGACCATCGTCGTGCAAAGATGGGTAGTAGTGAAAACCAGGGTGAGTCTGCATCCGAACCTCGGTATAGAGTAACTCAACGAGGACCTCGAACGCAGCAAACTAAATGGCCTGAGCGGCGATGGAAGCAAAAGCGCTACGAGAGGTACGACTGTAAGAGCCTGATGACGAACTGGTGCGCAGAGTAACCACGGCATGATACTCGTACACTGAGTCGGCTAGACGCTCCCGGTACACCCGATACGCTGGGTCGTCACCATGGGGGTAAAATCGGCGCCATACATTCCGAAGAAGATGCGGAGAAGTGTATGGTAACAACTCCAACTGGCACGAATACGACACTGGAGCCATCTACACTCACAACCATTAACCGGTTAGAAATAACAATAAACCAAGTGCATGCAATGCAGCAACTAGATGCAAACACTACTGGCACTCCATTAGCAAGCTATCTAATATTCAACTAACGTGTCGGGGTCTAGCGTGTCCTATAGTCAGCGCAGCTCTAATACCAAGCGTTGTGGCACCCGGATCAGAGCAACCGGTTTACCTTGCATTGCCAGCCCAGATATCAAGTCTTCTAGCAACACACAACATCTTGGTACATAAAACAACCGCTTTATTAAAGCTAGCGAAAAAATAGTGCAAGATTACATCAAGTAGTGAGGCCAAGTGGCCCACACGGTGCAGCTGAACAATATGTACATTATTTAGTGAACATAAAGGGGCCTCGATTGCGACAACTACGTGGCAGCAGAACGACGATGAAGTGGGACTCCATAGAACAGGGACACCAATGTGGACACGATCGAGACACGGAAACACTCCTATCCGGTTAGACTTTCCTGAAATCTAGCATAACACGCTAGGTCAATACATTGATTGTACTTGCAAGCTCACAACAAGCATAAACATAATGGCAAACAATATCATGACATTTAATCAAGTTGAATGCAAATAACAACATACTACTCATGCCATGGAACCAAACTTGTGCACTGAGTCCCTTAGACTCTCTTACCAACGGGTTACATCGTAACCAAACGGTGATAATTCATGGATCACAAACGAAACCACACTTGGTTTCCACAACGGTCAGTCTCACTGACATCATCAGCACTCAAACAGTGCCATGCATATAACTTAGTGTGCAAGATTACTTTATAAATGTTGATCCATGGTGTGACTTACTTACGAGTTGTGTCACTACAAGAATCAAGAACTTTGTCGTCTGCCACAGCTGACGGCAAAGGCACACAAGGTGGACGGCAAAGACCTTTGTTGTCAGCCAGCAGACGGAGACATGTCCGGTTGAACAGATTTTGGCAAAGGCCTCTTTGCCATCAGCTGGCGAACAACAAAGATGAAAAGGGCTTTGCCGTCTGCTGACGGACAACAAAGATCTTGGACGGCACATGTGGCAGTTCAGGTTCGTTAAGTGGTTAACGGCGTCCTTTTCCATCTGCCAGCGGACGACAAAGATGCAAAGGCCTTTGCCATCTCCTAGCTAACGGCAAATCTGCCAAATAGGCCAGCCCCCAATTCCAAGGTTGCACAGGTAGCTACCACGTGGCAGCTTTGCCATCTGCTGGTAGACGACAATCTCTTTGCCGTCCACCAGCAGATGGCAAAGTGTCTATATAGCCCCTGTTTTTTCTTAAATTCTTCAATTTTGACAGAATTTCACACACACACACACATAGATATATACATTTCAAAATAATTTCAACAATAAGTTTCCAACAAGACATATATACAAGTTTCCAACATTTCCATATATATAATAAGTTTACAACAAGAGATATCCAACAAGTTTCCAGCCAACAACATATCCAACAAGTTTCCACAAATAAAAAGGAAGCACAAGCACAAGTAAAAGTTTGCAACAAGTTTCCATCAATGCTAGCTTCCTCATCTCAAGCAAATCTGCAAATTAGGAAAGTTGAAAGTTAGAAGAAGAAGAAGACTAGCTATAAGAAAAAGAAGAAGAAGAAGAAAAGAAAAAGAAGAAGAAGAAGAAGAAAAACAAGAAGAAGAAGAAGAAGAAGAAGAAGAAGAAGATTTCTTCTTCTTCTTCTTCTTCTTCTTCTTCCTTCTTCCTCTTCTAACTAAGGTAGGTAAAAATGTCATTTTTTAGCTAAGGTAGTTAAAAATGCTAAGTGTATAGGTCATTTTAGAGCTAAGCTAGGTAAATGAAGTAGCTAAGCTAATTATAGATAATTATTCAGCTCTCCTAGGTTTTTATGCCATTTTGTACCTAAGTGAGCTAATTGTGTCATAAATGAAGTAGTTAAGCTAATTATAGATCATTATTGAGCTATCCTAGGTTGGTATGCCATTTTGTACCTAAGTGAGCTAATTATGTCATAAATGAACTAGCTAAGCTAATTATAGATCATTATTGAGCTATCCTAGGTTGTTATGCTATTTTGTACCTAAGTGAGCTAATTATGTCATAAATGAAGTAGCTAAGCTAATTATAGATCATTATTGGGCAATCCAAGGTTGTTATGCCATTTTGTACCTAAGTGAGCTAATTATGTCATAAATGAAGTAGCTAAGCTAGTTATAGATCATTATTCAACTATCCTAGGTTGTTATGCCATTTTGTACCTAAGTGAGCTAATTATGTCATAAATGAACTAGCTAAGCTAGATATAAACCATTATTGAGCTATCCTAGGTTGTTATATGCCATTTTCTAGCTAACAAAGCATTTGTTAAGCAAAACACTTGGGAAAACTTACCATGATCCGGGAGGTGAAGGGCCGGTCAGGGTTGCGCCATCGTGAGACGGAGAAGAATTGGTCGATCCTTTGTGGTGGGCATGCTGCACGAAAGATCATTTGCAATGTTTAGTTAGCATGATGCAACTGAAATGTGAATACTAGTAACTAATGACCATTCAAATGAAACTCTTCATATACACTATAGCAATCTAGGGCATCGGTCGAGGGGTCTGGCCAGTTTTCTGGCACACGGACTGCACATTTTGTTTTCAAGAGTCAGTCATATGACTTAGTAAAATGAAACAAACATTGCGTGCATGATTTGACTAGTATGCGGGAGAAACTTACCACGAGGATCTCATATATGGCCCGGTGACTCGCGTCGTTACGATTCCTCTCCGCCTCCAATAGATTAGCCGCGCTCTCCTCCATGTCCCTCACCTTATCCTCCACTTGCCTGGTTGCCTCCGCCACAAGCTCCTGGGCCCGAGCCTCAATAGCGAGATCCACTGGCCGTGGTCGAGTCCTCATCTCGGGAAGAGACTTCGTCTACCACTTCTTGATCTCCGAGGGACTTCTAGGACAACGTATGAGCCCATCCCCAATGGCTACATGGCCATGTTTCCTCCCATCACCATATAGCATCACGAGCTCAGGATCAAAAGGACTCTGGCTCGGGTTGAAGTCCTCGCCTTTTGAAAGTGCGTTATATCGACTAGAGGGGGAGTGAATAGGCGATTTTTATGAATTCTTCACTGAGGAATTTGCCGGTGAGGAAATTCCTTAGCGAAGAACTACTAGCAGCGGAATAAGTACTCAGAAGTAAGCATAACAGGATACAGACATAGTCATCATGATGAAATGAATACAAGCACAGAGTACAGAAAGCGTAAACACAGGATAACACAAGATGAAGACAAACAGACTGAAGAAATTGAACTGAGGAAATTGAGAAAGTCTTCAGTCAAAGTCTTCAAACACAGATATGAACAATCACTCAACACAGTAATGAGGAAATGAAAGAGTTGAGGAAATAGAACTAGTAAGGTTGGTGAAGACAATGATTTGTTAGACCAGTTCCAACTGTTGTCTCAGTTGTACATCTGGTTGGAGCGACTGAGTATTTAAACTCGAGGACACACAGTCCCAGACACCCAGTCGCTGAGCACCCATCTCAGGACACCAAGTCCTCACCGTATTCTCCTTGAACTAAGGTCACACAGACCTCGTCCAATCACTCATGGTAAGTCTTTAGGCGACTTCCAAACCTTCACAGACTCGGTCACTCGGCGATCCACAATTCCTCTTGGATGCTCTAGACCATGACGCCTAACCATCTGGAAGAAGCACAGTCTTCAAAGGTAACAAGCATCGGATCCACGCAGGATCAATCTCTTCAGTGATGCTCAATCACTTTGGGTTGGTAGGTGTTTGGGTTTGGGGTTTTTCCTCACTCGATGGTTTTCGCTCAAAGTCCTCGGAGGATGGGTTGCTCTCAAATGACAAGTGGCAGTTTCTCTCGGAGCAGCCAACCAACTAGTGGTTGTAGGGGGCGGCTATTTATAGCCTAGGGAGCAGCCCGACATGATAAGACATAAATGCCCTTGTCTGATATGACCGTTAGGTGGATAAGATATTTTGGGCCAGCTGGCGCGTAGCACAGGAACGGTCGGAAATTTGACTATCATGTTCCTCACTGTGTAGGCAATCCGCACTGGCGAATTCCTAACTCCTCAGTCAGAACAAATTCCTCAGCGGCCAGAAGATATTCATTTTAGGGGTCGACTTTCCCTGTAAATATCAAACTCCTCATAGACTTATAGACCTGTGTACACTCACAAACGCATTAGTCCCTTAACCTATAAGTCTTCAATACACCAAAATCACTAAGGGGCACTAGATGCACTTACAATCTCCCCCTTTTTGGTGATTGATGACAATATAGGTTAAGTTTTCAACGGGGATAAACATGTGAAGTGTAAGTACTGATATTGAGGAATTTGATTGCAAGATATAGAAGAACTCCCCCTGAAGATGTGCATAGTGAGGAATTTTCTTTTGAAGCAATGCACACTTGAAGAGTTGAATCATGGAGATCTCCCCCTATATCTTGTAATTCATACACGCATTTGACATATAATATGAAGAATTTGAAATGCATGATGGAATATGGTGCCTGATGAAATTCAGCATGCGTGCAATAATATTAATGAGGAACAAGCATGCAGAATAACATATCAAGTGTATCAAAGCACAGTGCATCAAAAGTATCAGGGCACCATCGGCTTTAAGATTACAACTCGATCCAATAAAGTTTCAGAAGAACGAGAGTTGTAACTTAGCAAATAAAACGCCCATATAATAGGCCCGCTTGAAGACTAACTCAAATTTCTACCCCTTTGTCATCGAATGACCAAAAGGATCGAAATTGAGGACTAACGCCCCTGAAGAATATCAAGTTGATGGAGGGAGCGCCAACATTGTTGGGGTCGGTAGTCGTAGTTGGGCCTGCCGCTGTGTCGTCCAAATCTTCATTTTCATCAGTGTTGCACGATGAAGAATAGGAGCTGGCCACCAAGGAAGGAACTTTGACCTTCTTGAATTTCTTCGGTGGAGGTGCAGACCAGTCAAATTCTTCCTTGAGACCCATATTCTTCAGATCTGCAGCGTTGTAGACATGAGATAGAACAACCCAGGTATGGTTGAAGGTTTCATGGAGGTAGTATTGGTTTTTCTTCACTGCATTGTGTGTTGAGGTCATGTTGTGAAGAATTGAACCAAACTGACGCTTGACCCATTTATGATTGCGATCAACCTTCTGATGAAGACTGAGGAGAAACTCACGATCAGTCATCACCCTGGGAGCTGTGGCTTGAGGATTTTGCTTGGCGGCAGATTCATGTGTGGCAGAGTCATCATTGGTGGAGTAGGATGCAGCCTTGCGAAATTGACCATCCAATGGACGAATGCCTTCATCTATCACAGCAGTTGCCTTGCCTTTGTCATTAGCTGAGGAATGTGTCCGTTTGAGGACTTCAATCGGGGGAAAGTAGCTACCATGGTTCAAAGTGTCAGCTTTGTAATTTAGTGAAGCCCTTGTCCTGATGATTCTCATAATCCATGGTGCATAAGGCTTCAGCTCAAATGGTGACATAGCAATATTCGCCAGAGTCCTCATGAAGAAATCATGGAAGTTGATGGGAACGCCATGAATGATATTGAAAAGCATGTTCTTCATGATGCCAACGACCTCTTCATCATTTGAGTTGTGGCCTTTGATAGGACTCATTGTCTTTGTCAGAATGCGATAGACAGTCCGGGGCACATATAGTAATTCCTTGACGAGGAATTTGGTTCGAGGAGCCTGCCCTGGCTTCAAAGGTTTCATCAGCACTTGCATGAAATGATTTGAAAGTTCAGGTTCACTGTAGACACAATGAGCACCATCAAGGGGAGGACTTAGTGGGAGGGCAGAAAGCAATTCAGTTGCTGGTGCCTTGTAGTGAGTATTTTCAGACATCCAGTCCAACACCCATGAATTCACATCTTTAGAGTTTCCTGTGATGTGCAGCGTTGCATAGAATTGAAGAATGAGTTCTTCATTCCAGTCACAGATGTCAGTGCAGAAATTTAGCAATCCAGCATCGTGAAGAACACTGAGGACTGGCTCGAAGCACGGCAGAGACTCCATGTCTACATGAGGAATGTGTTCATGATCGAAGACTTTGTCTTTGTTGAACAGTACTGAGGAATAGAAATGGGCTTGACTTGCAGTCCAGAAACGCCTCTTCCTTATGCGAGCAGAGTCGTAGGGGTTATAATCAGTGAAGAACACATGCTCACTGAAGAAATCTTCAGCCTTGAACTTTTGCTTCTTTGAGAATGGAGCTCCTGGCTTGGGCACTGGAGTGTCAGTGAGTTGCATCACAACCTCAGGAATCGCAATCTCAGGTTCTTCAGGCTGAGGAATTTCTGGTTCCTCTTCAGTAGCAGGCTGCGTGTTCAAGGGTTCAACAATAGCAGCTTCTTCAGCACTAGCGGCTGGAATGTCTTCTTGCATAGACGAGGTGGGATGAGTTTCTTCAGAGCCCATTTTAACAGTTGGTGCAGGGGACTGAGGTATTTGTTGAAGTGGGGTGAAGAGTGGAGTATTGGGGTGCTGACTTTCCCAAAAGTCATCATTCATCACGGGCATTGTGCAGCCAATGTCCACGTCTTCATCTTCAATTTCTTCAATGCCAGCCTCTTCAGCTGTGAACTGAGGCATTAGCGAGGAAGCAACATGTGTTGGAGGGATCGCATCCACTTCAATTTCTTCATCAACCTGCTCCGACGAAGCAGCAGATTGAGGTTCTTCATTAGATCCGCTTGGGATCACATATTCCTCACCAAAAGGAACAAGGTCCTTTGATGACATGGTGGAAATTGGAACAACATCAATTGGATTTTCAATAGAGCTTGTCAGAGGCTTCATCTTCTTTGGAGCTGAAGATTCTGACGCACCGGATGCTTTCCTTTTCTTCACTGCAGCTCGCTCTGCAGCCTTGGTCTTCTTCACATCGAATGCACATGGAAGAATAGGAGTTGGGGTAGGCGCAGATGGAACTAAGGTTTCTGGTTGAATTTCCTCAGGTGCAACTGATGCATTTGCCCTGACTTCTTCAGTTTCTTCAGGCGCACCACTAGTGGATACCCTAACAATTTCTTCAGCGGCTGGAATGGATTCATCAGCCCTGGAACTAGCATTTTCTTCAGCAGCCTAAATGTCATCAGTGGTGCTGGCATGTTCTTCAGTTGGCTGAGCAGACACTTCAGCATGAGGAATTTCTTGTTGCGATGGGGCTGCAACATTTTTTAATTTCTCAGTTAGTTTCACAAACCTGACTTTGGCTCCTTGCCAATTAGCATAGTAAGCATTGAAGTCATCGCTGAGGGTTTTGATTTCAGCTTGGATCTTGAGGAGTTCATCAGATGTCATATTGAAAATGTTATTCTTCAGGAACTTCTCTTTTCTGAACTGAGTCTTCTTGATCTTCCTGGCCTTCTCAAATTTCCATTTCTCTTCAGTGATGAAATGGGCCAGCATGTGACTTCGACCAGGAGTCAACTTGAAATCAGGCATAGGAGTATTTGGATCCTTGTGCCAGAGATCAATGTAATCAAGGATCGCCCTTGGATCCAAAAGCAGTGGCACATTTGTGCCTTTGGCTCTAGTGGCCCTTTCTTGTCGGTCTCTGATGATTTCTGCAAGTTCATCATCATCAGCTTCATCGTCAGATGTCACATGGAAGGCAACCTGTTTCTTCTTCGGACTTGGCCGAGGACCTCGACCAGCCATTGCCTTAGTCTTCAACATAGTGGGGCCTGATGAAGATTTTGGTGCAGCTGAGGAACTTGCTGAGGCACCAGAGGCAATAGAGATGCCTGTTGTCCTTTGGCACGTGGCCAGATGTACAGGTGTTGAGGACTTTGCCGGAGCAGCTGAGGACTTTGGTGGCGGAGCAGTAGTTGGAACTGGCTGTGAGGGCTTTGAAGAATCTGGCCATGAGAGCTTTGAAGATTCTGGCCGTGAGGGCATTGCTGAGGAACTTGGCCGTGAGGGCATAGTTGGTGAAGCACTTGGCTTGTGAGCAAGCTTCTTTGCCATTGATTTTCTTGGCATGACAGAGGCCTCAGTGGCAGTAGCAGTAGTAGAGTCTTCATTGAATTTCCTCACTGCTTCTTTAGCTTGTCTTGCCAACTTATCTTGGCGTTTGGCCCATTCTTCAGGAAAATGCTCACCACGCTTGATGTTGGTGGGGTCAGCTTCTTGGCCAGGTGCCAATGGAGCTCTTGGGCATGGAGGATTGAGTGCAAATTTCTTCATATATTTTGGAGTCACATATCTGTACTCCCTCCATTCTCTTGCCCATCTCTGTTCAATTTTCTGTATGCGCACCTTGCGCTGATGTTTATTTTCCTTTCCGTACTTAGCCTCATCAGGTGTGCAATAATCAGCATAGATGGCCTCAGGAATTTCAAAAGCAGTCATGACCTCATGCTTCTTTCCTCCTTTCTGCGGCCTCTTACCATTAGCCATATTCTTCAGATGAGGAATTTGAACAATCGAATTTTCTAAAGAAGTATGCAACTTTTCTTCAAGGAACTCTGCTAATGAGTTAAGTTGATGAGAACCTAGTGATTCAGCAGCAGACATGAGTACCTGTGAACAGAGTATAGTTGCGAGGAATATGGAGAGGTCATATGCGTTCTCAGAAGGTTTTTCAAAAAGAACAAGTTTGAGGAATTTGACCAGATGAGCCTTGAAGAATTTCACTAAGTGTTCTTTGTCTTAGGTTCCAGAGTTGTATAGATCGAGGATCCACACAATTGAGGAATCTTGAAGAAAAATGATGCTTAGAGAAATGAATCAAGAGCAGATGACTAGTGAGGTGTTTTGTGTGTGAGGATTTGAAGAATAAAACACCTTTGAAGATTTTGTTGTGAAATTTTGAATCAAAAGGGGTAGTAAGAGTAACTTTTAATTACCCTGGATGAAGAACACGATGAACTGAGAAGCAGAACAGTGAAGCTCGTCAGTGTAGATCTTCCACGCCCTAACTTGGTGGAGGAAGACAGCTACGGCGGCGGCGGAGTGAAGATTTCCGCGGTCGGCACGAGTACGATGGTGACGAGGCCGAGGAAGTGAAGCTCTTCCTCACCTGCGACGATGGAGTAGCGGCGGCGCTAGGGTTTGAGGATCTCGAGCGAGAGAGAGAGAGAGCGGTCGAGCGGAGTAAAGGAAGTGAGGAAGGGATGAGGGGGGTATTTATAGTCGTAGTGAAAAAACTATTCGCCCGAAGATTTAGGACGAACCTGCCCCTGACCCTTCTCCTTCGCTTGACATGTGTCACGCATGTACTGAGAAGTGGAGATCGTGTTAGATCATGGGAATAGATAAGTCTATCATGGGATCCGGAACGGATTGAGCTGTAAAACCGAAAAATTTGGATAAGATTAATTTTAAAGTTCATTCGCAAATTCTTCAGCTGTCAAGGACACAGTGAAGATTTTGAATGAGTTTCAAATAGAACGCACATGAAGAATTTGTGAATAGATTGGGTTGAGTATAGCATAGAGGGGGAAGGGTCCGATCACATTCACTTAGCAGAAAATGCAACTTGAAGAATTAGCCATAAGTGAATGATGTATAGGACTAAACTCATATATTTATATATCGCCAATGAAGAAAAACGCCGGAAACATTGAAGATTTTGCAAAGTTGAAGAATTTGAAGAACTGAAGAATTTCAAAAACTGAGGAATTTAAAAAATGAAGATTGTCAAGTTTGGTGGTGGCGTGACCCACCGTATAAGAATGATGATTTCAGACACCGCGTACAATTGTTGTAGGGTTCTGCGAATCAAATTCTTCATTAATTTGTTCACACTTAGAGTGTTATTCTTCATTGATTGAAGAAAAACGTTTCTTCATGTGTTGCACATCTAAGTCATCAATTTTGCATAAGTGTCAGGATGTGTGTCCTTTCCAGAGAACATTCGAAGATTCTAAGATATTTAGCTCACACCGCAACTTGCTAAATCTCTTCTCATCCAAGGGCTTTGTGAAGATATCGGCTAGCTGTTCATTAGTCTTCACGTGCTCGATGGAGATGTCGCCCTTCAACACATGATCACGAAGAAAATGATGACGAATCTGAATGTGCTTTATCTTCGAGTGCTGAACTGGGTTCTGAGCAATCTTGATGGCACTCTCATTGTCATAGAGGAGAGGCACATTCTTCACGTTGATGCTGTAGTCCTTGAGGGTTTGCTTCATCCATAGCAGTTGAGCACAGCAAGAACCAACAGTAATGTACTCAGCCTCCGCAGTAGACAGTGATACGCAGTTCTGTTTCTTTGAGGACCAACAGACCAAAGATTGTCCGAGGAAATGACAAGTACCAGATGTTGACTTGCGGTCCACACGATCACCAGCATAGTCAGAGTCAGAATATCCAATGAGATCAAAATTAGAGCCCTTGGGGTACCATAATCCTAGTGTTGGTGTGTGAGCTAGATATCGAAGAGTATGCTTCACAGCCTTATGGTGTGATTCCTTCGGTGCATCTTGAAATCGGGCACACATGCAAACACTAAGCATTATATCTGGCCTAGATGCACATAAGTACAATAACGAACCAATCATGGAGCGGTATACCTTGTGATCAAAGTCAATACCATTTTCATCAGTGAATAGATGGCCATTTGTGGGCATAGGAATTTTGACGCCTTTGCAGTCTTGCATGCCGAATTTCCTCAGAACTTCCTTGAGGTATTTCTCCTGAGATATGAATATGCCATTGTGTTGTTGACGAATTTGAAGACCTAAAAAGAATTTCAACTCTCCCATCATAGACATTTGATATTCTTCACTCATCATATAGGCAAATTCAGCACTATAACATTGGTCAGTACAGCCAAAGATAATATCATCAACGTATATTTGGCACACAAACAGATCACCATCATAGGATTTAGTAAAGAGAGTAGGGTCGAGTGAACCGGGTGTGAAGCCATTCTTCATGAGGAATTCTTTCAAAGTGTCATACCATGCCCGAGGGGCCTGCTTGAGGCCATACAGGGCCTTGTTGAGTCTGAAGACTTTGTCAGGATTCTTTGGATCTTCAAAACCTGGGGGTTGAGCAACATATACTTCTTCCTCAAGCTTACCATTGAGGAATGCACTTTTCACATCCATTTGTTGTAAGATAATATTATGATGGTTAGCATAAGCAAGTAATATGCGAATAGCCTCAAGTCTAGCAACAGGTGCAAAAGTTTCATCGAAATCAATTCCTTTAACCTGTGTGTAGCCTTGAGCTACAAGTCGTGCCTTATTCCTCACCACAAGGCCATTTTCATCTTGCTTGTTGCGGTAGATCCACTTTGTGCCAATGATATTATGCTTGCAAGGATCTGGACGTTTGACCAGTTCCCAGACATTGTTGAGCTCGAACTGATGTAATTCTTCTTGCATGGCCTGAATCCACTCAGGCTCCAGAAATGCTTCACCTACCTTAGTGGGCTCTGTAATAGAGACAAAAGCATAGTCCCCACAAAAGTTAGATAAATGTGAAGCTTTTGAGCGTGTGAGAGGACCTGGCGCTCGAATGTCATCGATGATCTTTTCAACTAGCACTTCTTTTGCAATGCGAGGATGAGCTGGTTGTCGTTGAGGAATTTGATCAGCATTTTCTTCAGCACCGTTTTCTTCAGCATTTTCATCAGGTGCACCAGCTCGATTTTCTTCACGTTCTGGAATGAATTCTTCAACAGATTCTTCGGTAGGATAACATCCTCAGTAGCCTTGAACTTGATAGAATCCTCAGGTTCTGGTTCATCTATCACAGAAGGTAGGTGCTCTCTTTCCGAGCCATTAGTTTCATCGAACTGCACATCTACAGTTTCAACAACCTTGTGAAGAACGTTGTTGAAGACTCTGTAGGTGTGCGAGTCCTTATCGTCACCAAGCATAACACCTTCATGTGCTTTTGGTGCAAATTTAGCATTGTGATGAGGATCTCTAATCCAACATTTAGCACCGAAGACTTTGAAATAACTCACATTGGGTTTCTTGTCAGTGAGGAGTTCATAGGCAGTCTTCTTGAAGAATTTGTGAAGATATACCCGATTGATGATGTGGCACGCAGTATCAATTGCATCAATCCGAAAACGACGAGGCGTTTTGTATTCATCAAGCATAGTGCGAGCCATTTCAGCGAGGGTTCTGTTCTTGCACTCCACGACGCCATTCTGTTGAGGAGTATAAGGAGCAGATAACTCATGAGTAATACCAAGTTCATCAAGATAGCCATCAAGACCGGAATTCTTGAACTCGGTTCCATTGTCAATTCTGATGTGCTTGATCTTCACACCAAAGTTGGTTGAAGCCCTCGAGGAAAATGGTTTGAAGATTTCCTGCACTTCATGTTTGTAAGTGACAATGTGTACCCATGTGTAACGAGAATAGTCATCAACAATAACAAAGCCATATTGAGATGCATCATTCGAAATAGCAGAATAATGATTAGGACCAAAGATATCCATGTGAAGCAATTCAAATGGACGAGTAGTGGTCATGATAGTCTTCGCTGGATGCTTGGCCTTTGTCATCTTTCCAGCTTCACAAGCTCCGCATAAGTGATCCTTGAGGAATTTGACATTCTCAATGCCAATGACATGCTTCTTCTTCACAAGCGTGTTCAGATTCCTCATTCCAGCATGACCAAGTCGTCGATGCCACAGCCAGCCTTCTGAGGCTTTTGCAAGTAAGCACATGGCTGGTTGTGGTCCTATAGAGAAATCAACAATATACATATCTCCTCTCCTAAAGCCTTCGAAGACTTTGGAATGGTCAGCTTCCATGATCACAACACATCGATATCTTCCAAAGACAACAACCATATCGAGATCACAAAGCATTGAGACAGACATAAGGTTGTATCCTAAAGACTCTACAAGCATGACTTTGTCCATGTGTCGATCCTTTGAGATCGCAACCTTACCTAGACCTAATACCTGACTTTTGCCTTTGTCAGCGAAGATGATGTGCTTCAGATGTGACTTTGTTAAGGGAGCATCCATCAATAGACTCTTGTCACCCGTCATGTGATTTGTACATCCACTATCTAGAACCCACTCGTTAGCTTTGGGCTGATCATCCTGCAGATGAATTAGTGCAACTTACAATATCATATACTTCATCAGTGAAGAATATGATATCAAGTTCATCAGATGAATTTCATGAAGCAGTAAAACAGATATTTCAGTATGAGGACGTGCGAAATGAATGTTCATTTCATCATGATTCGCCTGCGTCCTTTCAGGCATTTTTGTCAGGCCTCCAGCAAATTCTTCAGACGTTTAAAGCACGTCTGGAGACCTGACCCTGCATAAGGGATTAGTTCTTTTTCTTCACCACCCACGTCTGAAGGGGTGGCAAATAGTTCATCACTCTGCGGGCACCATATGAGAATGGTGGCATAGAAGCCAATCCATTTCGTTTCACATAAGAGGGGTTAGGGTAAGCATATGAATAAGAAGAGAAATTCTTCGGGGACTTATGAACATAATGATTTGAAGAATAATGCGCATATTCATAGCCCTTAGCTCTACCCTGCAAAATAGAGGGGTTAGCACGATGATGATCATATGAGGACTTTGACCCATTTGAGGAATTTGATCCATGTGAAGAATTAGGTCCATATGAAGAATTGGATCTGGGGTTCCTGTTCTTCATAGGTGGTGTCATGAGTACATTCACCTGAAGACTTTCAACATAACTTTTGGGAACCCAGATTTTCTTCATAGGGGAACCGTTCCTGCAGTTAGTGCCAACATATCTAGCAAATACTTTACCATTCTGATTTTTGAACAGTTTATAGTTGGAGTCAAATGACTCATCAGAAGAATGAGAAGATTCACATGTAAAGCCAGATAAGTTAGATGGATCAACTGGAGGTCCCTTTGCAGCAACCCATGAGGTTTTGGGGTACTGCTCAGGCTTCCAATATGTTCCGTCAGCATTGAGTTTCCTCTCAAAGGCAATACCCTCTTTCCTAGGGTTTCTGTTGAGGATCTGCTTTTTGAGTACATCACAAAGAATCTGATGCCCTTTGAGGCTTTTGTACATGCCTGTCGTGTACAATTCCTTCAGCCCTGCATCGTTAGTGATACTAGCAATGTCCTTAGACGAGGAATGAGTGATAGCAGAGGCAGGTGAAGAATTTGTAACAGTTGAAGCATTTGAACATTCAGGTGAAGAATTAGCAGATTCACGTTCAATGCACTTTAAGCATGGAGGAACAAATTCTTCTTGAGTAGTGCTGATTTGTTGAGCAAGTAATGAATCACGATCCTTCTGAAGATCTTCATAACTCACTCTTAGCTTCTCAAGATCTTACTTTCTTTGAAGAAGTTCAAGAGAAAGTTTCTCGTGATCAGATAAGAGAGCGTTATGATGACCTTGAAGATCGTCAAACTTGGAATGGAGTCCCTGAAGACTTTCAGCCAAGGCTTTTGACTGATCCATTTCTTCACCCAACATATCATCGCTCTTATTTAGCATGTAGTGAACTTTTTCCAAAGCTCTTTGTTGTTTAGTGGCAAGGGAAGCAAGTTTATCATAGCTAGGTCCAAATTCATCGCCAGATTCATCATCACTCGACTCGGATAGGTAGCATTCGTTTACCTTAGCACTTTTTGCCATAAGGCAGGGGTTGGACGATGATGATTCTGGTTCGAATGTCATCTCTTTGAGAGATTCCTTGTAATCATCAAGCCAAGGATCATGACGATTTAGATGTCCATCATAGACCTTAGAGAGACGGTCCCAGATTAGCTTCACGTGATTGAGATGCATGACGTTCCTGAATTGATTTCAGGACAGACTTGTGCAGATGACATCCTTCGCTGTGAGGTTGAGGAGAGTGTACTTGCGAATGTCATCAGCTTCAGCCATCTTGCATAGATCAGTAAGACCGATCTCGGTGACGGTCCATAGTTCGCTGTCCATAGCCATGAGTCGCTTCTTCATCATGGCCTTCCATCGAGGATACTCATGACCGTCAAAGATGGGGCAGGAAACGTTCCTCAATCCTGAAGTCGACATAACTAGAACTCCAGGTGGTTAAACCAAAATCACACAGAACAAGGGAGTACCTTACTCTGATACCAATTGAAAGTTCGTTATATCGACTAGAGGGGGTGTGAATAGGCGATTTTTATGAATTCTTCACTAAGGAATTTGCCGGTGAGGAAATTCCTTAGCGAAGAACTACTAGCAGCGGAATAAGTACTCAGAAGTAAGCATAACAGGATACAGACATAGTCATCATGATGAAATGAATACAAGCACAGAGTATAGAAAGCGTAAACACAGGATAACAAAAGATGAATACAAACAGACTGAAGAAATTAAACTGAGGAAATTGAGAAAGTCTTCAGTCAAAGTCTTCAAACACAGATATGAACAATCACTCAACACCGTAATGAGGAAACGAAAGAGTTGAGGAAATAGAACCAGTAAGGTTGGTGAAGACAATGATTTGTTAGACCAGTTCCAACTGCTGTCTCAGTTGTATGTCTGGTTGGAGCGGCTGAGTATTTAAACTCGAGGACACACAGTCCCGGACACCCAGTCGCTGAGCACCCAGCTCAGGACACCAAGTCCTCACCGTATTCTCCTTGAACTAAGGTCAAACAGACCTCGTCCAATCACTCGTGGTAAGTCTTCAGGCGACTTCCAAACCTTCACAGACTCGGTCACTCGGCGATCCACAATTCCTCTTGGATGCTCTAGACCATGACGCCTAACCGTCTGGAAGAAGCACAGTCTTCAAAGGTAACAAGCGTCGGATCCACGCAGGATCAATCTCTTCAGTGATGCTCAATCACTTTGGGTTGGTAGGTGTTTGGGTTTGGGGTTTTTCCTCACTCGATGATTTTCGCTCAAAGTCCTCGGAGGATGGGTTGCTCTCAAATGACAACTGTCAGTTTCTCTCGGAGCAGCCAACCAACTAGTGGTTGTAGGGGGCGGCTATTCATAGCCTAGGGAGCAGCCCGACATGATAAGACATAAATGCCCTTGTCTAATATGACCGTTAGGTGGATAAGATATTTTGGGACAGCTGGCGCGTAGCACAGCAACGGTCGGAAATTTGACTATCATGTTCCTCACTGTGTAGGCAATCCGCACTGGCGAATTCCTAACTCCTCAGTCAGAACAAATTCCTCAGCGGCTAGAAGAACTTCGTCTCTGTCACTGAAGAAATTGACTGAACTGTATGAGATTTCCAAAGGCATCACTCGAAGGGTTTGGTAGCTGTAGGATTTTGAGTTGAGCATCACTTGGAAATTTTTCCTTAGTATTTCCTCGACCCCCTTTAACAGTACGGTGTTTCCTATGACTCAAGAAAGAGAAAAACAAAACTATGAAAACAAAGTCTTCAAGCTTCATATTCCTCGCATGAATATCAAGTCTTCACGGTAACACCAATTTCTCCACTTTCAAAGTCTTCATGAAAGTCTTCAGAAATACCAAAATCTTCAGTCGAAGATATTCATTTTTAGGGGTCGACTTTCCCTGTAAATATCAAACTCCTTATAGACTTATAGACCTGTGTACACTCACAAACGCATTAGTCCCTTAACCTATAAGTCTTCAATACACCAAAATCACTAAGGGGCACTAGATGCACTTACACCTTTCATCTCCTTCCCCCAGTCTCTGTACCTCACAAGCTTGTTGTGAGAGGAGATGTTGGTGAAGCTATCTGGATGATTGAGGTCATCCTCCAAGAATGCCTTGGCCTTCTTGTACGGGGCACTATGGGCTGTGACATAGAGGTCGTACAGTGGCGGCACCTCCTTCTTGTTGTGTTTTGCCTGAAAGAGAGGAACATGGATAAATTAGTAATTAAAGCTAGCATGAAGAATGAAATTGCATGGATCGAACCACATATCGTGTGATCCTCGTACTCAAACAGGTTGGAGCTCCCTTGATGGTGCGTCACACCTCACATCTGGGCATGCTTGTCCCTAGACTTGTTGTGGGTGGCTAGCCATTGCGGAGAGCACCACTCATCCACCAACCTTTCCCAATAGTCCATATTATCTGCACACCATCTCGGGGGCACCTAAGTTAGAAAAAGAGAAATTTCAGCTTTACTCCTACGAATCAAATCAAGGAAACTGGTACAAGGCCTTAAGAATAGGTAATTACCGTCATGTACTTGTCCTTACTCAGATACTTGAGGCGGCACTTCTTCTTCTGCCTCCTGATGTTAGTTGAGGCGTAGTAGCCTCGAACAACCATGACCGAAGCCTCGTGCCATGTGTTCTGAAGTAGGCGCTTGCACTCAGCTTCGAGAACCATAGCCGCGCCCACCTCATGTTCGTCAAGACACCTGTAGAAGGTCTGCAATCAAACAAGACAACACCAATCATTAGTACAATCACTAGGTAATGTTGATTTTTAATTCTGTAAAAGAGAACTTACGCAAAACCACCGTCTCACAATGTCGGCCACCATCTCGCACACGACAGCGTCGACCATCTCTCCCAGCGGGGCCAGGGCAGCCTGGTATAGATCCCAGGTGAGTGCTAGCTGTGGAATCTCACCCTCATCGGGCAACATGACCCACCCCGGGAAGTTGTGCGGACTAGAGTGCCAATGACCTAGGTAGGCCTACGGACACCATCAACGTGTACTCAACCCTTGCAGTATGACAAGGCCAACACATTAGATATTAATTTGAACAAACATGAAGGCAAAAGGTTAAAAAAGAGTAAATTAATGCACTTACTTCTCCCTGTTAGGCTGAATCAACCACCTCTGGTCGCGGGTCACCAGCACGGACGATAGCTTAGAACCACTACGCTGGTAGACCTTCTTGCCCTCCTCAACCCGCTCTCTCTCGCTGTAGCTATCCTCAGATAAGGTCTCCTCGAGATCATCATCATGGTCGCTAGTCTCCGAATTCACGTGTGACAAAGACTCTGGGACCCTAGTCTCCTGGGAGGAAGACTGTGGGACCCGAGTCTCCTGGGAGGAAGACACTCGGACTTGAGGCTCGGCGACCAGAGGCTCATCGTCCCGAGGCTCGTGGACCGGACTCTGACATGGGTCTAGGTTAGACGGTTCCACCTGATACAGAGCACTCCGATGGTCCGGAGACTCAGCGGGGGGTGGCGGCAAGGAAGGCAGAACAACCTTCTTACCTCTGCCAGCACCTCGTTCACCTCTACCTGCACCCCTCTTCTTCCCCTAACCTCCTCTCTCAACCGAACAAGAAGCGCTCACCGAAGGTGCTGCGGGTGTGTGCATGCTGTCTACCAGCGCCCTCCGAAGGTTATGGGGTGGAATAACAACACCCCTCCCACGCGTCGAGGTAGGAGGCTCGGAGCGCACTCGACCCAAGCCCACCATCTGTCAACACCTGCAATGAGAAAGAGTAAACGAAATTAGTACAACATAAACATAATTGAAAAAATTAGTGTGTATCATCATCATGAACATAGTAAAAAAATTCTGGGTGTCGTGTCGGGGGTCGGGGTGTCGGTGGTGTCGTGTCGGGGTGTTGTGTCGGGGTCGGGGTGCCCCTCGGCAACCCTCAACCATCGGGAATCCGCGGGGGTTGGGGTGTCATGTCGGGGGTCGAAGTGTCTGTGATGTCGTGTCGAGGGTCGAGGGGTCGGCGTGTTAGGGTGTCGTGTCGAGGGTCGAGGGGTCGGGGTATCGTGGTCGAGGGTCGAGGGGTCGGAGTGTCGTGGTCAGGGAGTCGGGGTGTCGGGGTTGGGATGGCAAATCCTCGACCCCTCCTAACGGTTCCTCCTAATGGTTGGACATCCAGGGCTCACGCCATTGTCAACGTAGTCAATAAACGAGAGAATTATACTATGAGCAGCTGACACCAGGGACCCAGTAGGTCGCGCATTTTTTAGGAACAAGCAGTTCTTATTTATACTACTTTTAGCAACGAAATTAGGGTAACAACGGGGCTGTGTGGGGGCTGTGGCCCGTCTAGCCAGGGTTTTATTTATGTTTACCACATCATGAGCCCAGTTGTGTCTTTTTCTTGCTGAAAATGGCTAGCCCAGTTCTATTTTTTTAAAGAAATACCCAAACAAGGCCTACTTGCTTTATCGGCCCTGCTGGGCTGCAAATCTTTCAAGACGAGGAGAGTTTCATTTGGTTTGCCCAAAAATGGGATGTACATTTTTAAAACACATCAAACCGGGAATTAGTTTCAATTTTTTTCCATTACAAGATTTTAAATTCCATTGATTTTTTCGCATGGACAATTATTTGGATTTTATATTTATATAAATTATTTTTCAAAATAGTTTGAATGTGAATCGATATTTCTGGATTAAAAACAGTTGACCACACCGAAATATGCAAAATTTCGTATACTTTTTAACCGTGGCCACAATATGGGGTGTAATGCTAACAAAAATAAGATGGGCTCCAAAAAAATTCGTAAGAATTAGCAAATGGGCTGTACATTATTAGAAATAATGGCAGATGGGTTGTATGCTGTTTTCCACAGATTTGAGGCTGACTTGTGCGCCTACTACAGGTTGACGCGTATGTTTTCATAAAAAAAAGGTTGACGCACACGCAACGCCCTGTCAACTTATTCAACACACGAGAGCAGTGACTATTGGATGTCCATCCAACGGTTGTCGTGCTTCTTCCATCTTTGCTCTTCATGCTCCAGCCGCTCAAACAATCGCCAGTGGGACTGCCTGCTCCCTCCTCCCACGGCCGGCTATGCTGTCGTGCAGGCCTCACGGCCCCACCGTACTCCCATTGCTGGCCTAGCCATCCCTCTACTCACCCACACCTGCTGTTATTCTTCGTGGATGGCAGACGAACCAGTAAACCCTCGTACTCCTCCGCGTGGGAAACAACTGGCGAGTATTACCTAGCTCTGTGTCGTTTCCTTCCTAGGCCTCACCGTCGTCCACCGCCCTGGTGCTCTCGGTGCGGCCTGGTCAACGTGGTCAATGAATGACATCCATCGGAAGTGGACTGTACGTGGAGAGGCTAACAGCTGTGTCCACGGCGACACGCAAGGAAATGCCTCCTTATTATGCGCAAAATAATGATTCCTCCACCTGATAGCTAGGACCCATAGGAAGGGCCTCTATATTTCACGAAAAAAATATTCCCCCCGCTGACAGGTCGGAACCACCAGCTATATCTTCGCACGCAAGGAAGTGCCTCCTTATTACGCCCAAAAAAATGAATACCCCCTGCTAGCTGGGACCCACCATATTGTTGGGCTGACTTGTGGGCCTACTAAGTTCACAGGGATGGAGGGCTTTGTCAACTTAGTCAATACTCCAGTGACCGTATGATGTCCATCCAACGGCCATAGAGCTTCTTCAACCTCTGGTCTTCTTGCTCCATCCGCCCAAAGCAGCGCCGGTCGTGTCGCCTGCTCCTGCCTCCCATGGCCGGCTGTGCTACTGCGGAGTCCTCACCGAACCGATACTACTCCCACCACTAGCCAAGCCATCCCTCCACTTACCACACCCCCTGTTATTCTGTGGTGACAGCAACCGCACACAGCAGCCGAACCAGTGAACCCTCGTACTCCTCTCCGCGTGGGCATCCACTGCCACGTCTTCCCCAGCTCCGCGTCGTCCCCTTCCTAGGCATTGCCGTCGTCTACCGCCACGGTGCTCTCGGTGCGGCGTGGTCAACGTGGTCAAGGAACGACTTCCATCGGATGTGGACTGTACGTGGAGAGGCTGACAGCTGGGTCCATGGCCGCAGCAAGGAAGTGCCTCCTTATTACGTGGAAAATAATGATACCTCCACCTGACAGCATGGACCCACCGGATGGGCCACTGTATTTCGCGAAAAATACGTTTCCCCCCTGACTGCTGGGACCCACCAGCTACATCTTCGCACGCAAGGAAGTGCGTCCGGGCAAAAAAAATGATTCGCCCCCCTGACTGCTGGAACCCACCAGCTACATCTTTGCATGCAAGGAAGTGCCTGACAGTCGGGACCCACCTGGTCGAAGCGTACGTAGTGTTGTCATTCTGGTCGCGAACGTGTGCGTACATATATACTGGTCAATGTAGAGGCGCGCACGTGTCGTAGCAGAGGCGCGCACGTAGCATGTACACATACATACAGCAGCCAGTGTGCAAGAAAGAAAATACGGCCACGTACGTACATACGGGCGGGGTCTCGAATGCCCACTCGCGCATATATACGTATAGCCAGGGCTCGTGTACATGGCTGGGTCGAAACAGAGAAACAACATCATCATCGTGTTCATGGGGAGCCAACCGGCTGGGTCAGAACGGAATGCGTCATTGTGTTCATCGGGAGGGCTTGGACGGAACATGTGATGGAAACAAGGCCTCGCTTACCGCAGAACGGAGGAAACAACCTTGTGTTCGACCGGCCACGTTCGAAATGGGATCCTGTTCATCGGGAGTGGTCTGGCGTACTGCAAAACGGAGGAAACGAACCTCCTACGGTGTAAACGGGGGTCCTGTTGATCGGGAGTGGTGTGGCGTACTGCAAAACGGACGAAACAGACTTTTCTTGGAGCGCTACGGTCGAAACGGGGGTCCGGTTCATCGGGAGGGGTGTGGCGTACTGCAAAATGGAACTCCACATGATACTGTTCATATCCACCATCGACCTCCTCCAGCCTCCACGGGCTACTGTTCATCCACCGTCGACCTCCTCCAGCCTCCACCTGCGACTGTTCATCAATGGGCTCCTGTTCATCTAGCCTCCACCGCGCGCTACTCCACCGGCTACTGTTCAACCACCCCTCTCCATGGGCTCATGTTCAACCACCCCTCCATGGGCTACTGTTCATCCACCCCTCCACCGTCTATTGTTCACCTAGCCCTCCACGGGGTCGTCCTGTTCATCCAGCCCTCCACGAGGTCCTGTTCATCCAGGCCCAACCGGCTCTACTGATCGGGGTCCTGTTCATCCAGAGGCAATGCCACGGGTCCTGTTCATCCACCCCCACCGCTCACTGTTCATCCACCCCCCCTCCCAACGCTCACAGTTTATCCAAACCCCCCTACAATGCTCACTGTTCAACCAGAGGCAACATCGATCGACTTCAATTAGCAGCAGTAGCGAAGGAATCGCTCGATCGCTCGGGTTCAGTAATGCGTAGCCTGCAGTGCAATCGCTAGGTTCAGTTAGGCGACGCCTCGCTCGGGTTCAGTTAGAGCCCAACGCCTCGCACACACGCGCGTATGTGTACGAGAGAAACGTGCATCGCTTGGCCCCCGAGAACCCACCATAACCGGGAACTCGCCAAAATTTTCCTTGCCCTCGCTTCTACCATGGTTTTTTTCATCATGGACGGCCCAAAGAATGTCATGCAGCTGCTTCTCCGGCCTGCCCTGGACGAAAAGCCCATTTTCTATCATGATTTTTTGTCATAGAAGTACGAGCCCACCACATCTATGATGATACTGGGTTTTGTCACAATTATCGTCATAGAAGTGTCATAAGTATGACAGAAAAAAATTTCGTTCGGCCCAAAATGTCATGGATGTGTCTTTTTTTGTAGTGGTGGGGAAGTAGGGAGGGTGCGGCGACCGGGCAGGGTGGGGGGAGGGGTGGCAACAAGGCGTTGACGGAGAGGTGGTC